>NC_091135.1:53588904-53900056 GCF_041381155.1 Argopecten irradians | reverse complement strand
GGAAACAAGATGGCCGCCAGGCAGCCATCTTGGATTTCGATAGTTTTTAAAGTTTGTTATGGCTATTTCTCAGATAGTACTGAAGGGATCTGTTTCAAAATTTCATATATAGGTTCCCCTAGGGACCTAGTTGTGTATATTGCACTTTTGGGAATGCTGCACGATCGAATTGTGAACAAGATGGCTGCCAGGCACGCCATACTTGAGATTTTCGATAGTTAAGTTCTGTTATAGCTATTTCTTCAGATTAGTACTGAAGGGATCTGTCTCAAATTTCATATGTAGGTTCCCCTAGGGACCTTGTCTGTGCATATTGCATTTTGGAAACAATCGGTGAACAAGATGGCTGCCAGGCCGCCATCTTGGATTTTGTTATTCAAAGTTTGTTATGGCATTATTTCTCAGATAGTACTGAAGGGATACTAGTCTCAAAATTCATATGTAAGTTTCCCCTAGGGACCTAGTTGTGTATATTGCATTTTGGGATGACACGATCGGTGAAACAAGATGGCTGCCAGGCGATCCGCCATCTTGGATTTCGATAGTTAAAGTTTGTTATGGCTATTTCTCAGATAGTACTGAAGGGATCTGTCTCAAATTTCATATGTAGGTTCCCCTAGGGACCTTGTTGTGCCATATTGCATTTTGGGACCGATCGGCATGTTAACAAGATGGCCGCCAGGCAGCCATCTTGGATTTTGTTATTCAAAGTTTGTTATCGCTATTTTGTCAGAAATAGTACTGAAGGGATCTGTCTCAAAATTCATATTGTAGGTTCCCCTAGGGCCCTAGTTGTGCATATTGTGATTTGGGACCGATTGATCAACAAGATGGCCACCAAGGAGTCATCTTGGATTTTGATAGTTGAAGTTTGTTACCGCTATTTCTCAAAAGGCACTGAAAGCAAAATTTTATATGTAGTATGTTTGAAAAAGTTTAAAAAAGTAGAGAAAAGATCCATCTTTCCTTTGTCAGATATAGATCATTCTTTGGTGGGCGCCAAGATTCCCTCTGGGATCTCTTGTCATTGTATGTATTGCTATAAACGTGATCAAGGCCGCCTTCACTGGCTGTTAATAGTATTTAAAACCATAGACATTGCCCACAGGGAAGGCCCCCTTCACTGGCTGTTAATAGGATATAAAACTATAGACATTCATACATGGAAGGCCCCCCCTTCACTGTCTGTTTAATAGGATGTAAAACTATAGACATTCACACATGGAAGGCCCCCCTTCACTGGCTGTTAATAGGATGTAAAACTATAGACATTCACACATGGAAGGCCCCTTCACTGGCTGTTAATAGGATGTAAAACTATAGACATTCACACATGGAAGGCCCCCCTTCATTAGCTGTTAATAGGATGTAAAAATCATAGACATTCACACACCTCATCACATTTCCCACAGGGGGTGAGGCTGCCTTCACTGGCTGTTAATAGGATGTAAAACTATAGACATTCACACATGGAAGGCCCCCTTCATTGGCTGTTAAATAGGATGTAAAAATCATAGACATTTACACACACTCGATCACATTTTCCGCAGGGGAGGGCAACCTTCACTGGCTGTTGAATAGGATATAAAACTATAGACATTCACACACCTCATAACACATTTCCCACAGGGAGCAGGCCGCCTTCACCGGCTAAGTTTAATAGGATGTAAAACCATAGACATTCACACACCACATCACATTGCTCACATGGAAGGCTGCCTCATCGCTGGCTGTTAAAACAACAAAAAACAAAAACACAAACAAAAAAAACAACCACACCAAAAAAAAAAAACAAACCAAACAAAACTAGGATAAAAACAAAAAAAAAAAACAAAACCAAAACACAAAACCAAAAAAAAAACACAAAAAAAAAAAAAAAAACAAATAAAAAAACAAACCACACATGGAAGGCCCCCCTTCACTGGCTGTTAATAGGATATAAAAAACTATATGACATGTAACAGACATGGAAGGCCCCCTTCACTGGCTGTTAATAGGATATAAAACTATTGACATTCCCACATGGAAGGCCCCCTTTCATTGGCTGTTAATAGGATGTAAAACTATAGACATTCACACAGGAAGGCCCCCTTCACTGCTGTTAATAGGATGTAAAACTATAGACATTCACACATGGAACCACCCTGCCTTCACTGGCTGTTAATAGGATGTAAAACTATAGACATTCACACATGGAAGGCCCCCTTCATTGGCTGTTAATAGGATGTAAAAATCATAGACATTACACACCTCATCACATTTTCACACAGGGGAGGCCTCTTTCACTGGCTGTTAATAGGATATAAAACTATAGACATTCACACACCTGGAAGGCCGCCTTCACAGGCTGTTAATAGGATGTAAATCATAGACATTCACACACACTCAATGAAGGCCCCTTCACTGGCTGTTAATAGGATGTAAAATCATAGACATTCACACATGGAGGCCTTCAGTGTTAATAGGATATAAACTATAGACATTCACACAGGGAAGGCCCCCTTCACTGGCTGTTAATAGGATATAAAACTATAGACATTCACACATGAGAGAATGCCATACATTTTCCACAGGGAAGGCCCCCTTCACTGTCTGTTAATAGGATGTAAAACTATAGACATTCACACATGGAACCCCGCCTACACTGGCTGTTAATAGGATATAAAACTATAGACATTCACAATGGAAGGCCCCCTTCATTGGCTGTTAATAGGATGTAAAAACCATAGACATTCACACAGGAGGCCTCTTTCACTGGCTGTTAATAGGATATAAAACTATAGACATTCACACATGGAAGGCCGCCTTCACAGGCTGTTAATAGGATGTAAAACATAGACTTCACACACTATCCATTGCCCACAGGGAAGGCCCCTTTCATTGGCTGTTAATAGGATGTAAAACCATAGACATTCGCACAGGGGAGACCCCTTTCACTTGTATCTCTGCATTAATAGGATGTAAAACTTATAAGAACATTTCCAACCATGGGAGAGGCCACCCCCTTCACTGAGCTAGGTTAAGTAACGGATGTCAAAACCATAAGACATTCGCACAGGGGCAGGCCCCTCTTCACTTGCGCTGTTAATAGGATGTAAAAATCCATAGACATACACACGACCATCACTCACATATCCGCTACAGGGGAGGCCGCTCTTTCACTGGCCTGTTACAATAGGGTTGCTGTAAAACCTCAGACGATTTCACACATGGAAGGACCCCCTTCACTGGTGCATGTTAATTAGGAATGTAAACCCTATAGGACGATTCACACATGGATAGGTCGCCCTTCATCTGGGCTGTTAAATTAGGGATGTTAACCCCATCCCCTCACCACCCTCCCCCGCAATCCAAAAATAAAGATATTAAGACATTCCACAACCCTCATCACCTTATATCCCACCAGGAGGCACACGTGGGCTCTGCTTTTCACTGCAGCTGGTATAAATAGGGTGTTATAACCCTTAGACTATTCTCCACAACTCATTAACCGTTCTCACCAACCAGCGCGGGGGGCGAACTTCACCTGGCTGTCTATTAGTATGCCTATATTTATGTGAACTGTACAGCCATATAAACTGAAGATGGTGCATATATCATATGTTACTGGTACTTACAGAGATTACTGCCAATAGTAATCCTCAGATAGGATGTGCGTATAATAATAATCTGGGTTCACGAAAGCAGGTCGCCAACTGCTCGCATTCACTGCGGAAAATAAATATTTTCTGAGTGGCCCGATAATATTATGGGACTTTTGAAGCGATTTTTTCTGGGCAGGCACCGACTAGACTAAATCTGACCCATTTATTCCAAAATTGAGAGCCATGTGCTTTCAGTATCTGCTTCACCATTAATATCATAGTTGTGTACAGGATTTAGATATTGGATCTGAATCCAGGTAATTTGTACAGTCCAGGTATGTCTTATTAATTAGTGTTCAGGACCTTGGGTAGCTTAGGCTAGCATGCTAAGCTGTCAATTACCAGAGGGCAACCCACAGTGACCAACGTGTCGAGTTTGTTTACACAAACAACAGTTACTCTACTCGGCCGATTATCAGTATAGCCGTTCAAACTGGAAGCTATGTTTACAGCCTTACCGAGAAGCTCTAAGTTGGACAAATTATACCAATCGATCCACAAAAGATCAAAACAAAGCGTGGTGAAAATCATTGATCACATACTAGTCCATATCCAAAACCATTTTAACATAGACCTGATGTCTTTGAATGCAAAGTCAGACAAGGATCGACTTGAGTACACATGGCTTCATTGCTCTGCCCATTTTGGCATTTGTTGCTTGCGGTAAGAAACAGTCAACACTAATATCTGGAACCGGAAGTCAATAAATTCCGGATTTTCGTTCATATTTTTCAACATTAAACACCAAGAAAATGAAAATTAACACATAGTTTTCTTTTTCAAGTTCCAAACCTCAACAAATTACGATTTTAAGAAATATGATTTATCCATTAAATAATACTAATAATATTAGGATTTAAAAAAAAAATCAACAATAATATTAGGATTTTAAAAAAATCAACACATTTTTAATATAAGTGCTGTCAGTGCACAGGCGTTTTTACAGCCAAAAAAAATCAGAATTATTTTAAATAAATCAAAATAATAAAATTTCGCTTTCAATGTTGTTATAATTAATCACCTATTTTGAGTATAATTATTGGGGATTGATTTAAAGAATATCTGTAATGTAGGTATGAAATTCAATAAATTAATGTTCATATTTTTTAATCTGT
Organism: Argopecten irradians; assembly: GCF_041381155.1. Classification (NCBI taxonomy): domain Eukaryota; kingdom Metazoa; phylum Mollusca; class Bivalvia; order Pectinida; family Pectinidae; genus Argopecten; species Argopecten irradians. The sequence goes on along the minus strand of NC_091135.1, from coordinate 53,895,297 downwards.
AGAAAAAAAAATGCTTAGAAAGATTTCTACTAAATGATACATCCTTAAAATGAAACCTTTCATTCGTGTTTGTTTAATCAATACATTTCCATACTTATCGAAACGTAAACTAACATTTAGGGAGATAATTATTCATTTCAACAATCAAATTTACATTTCTTTATTGTGGCTCCTCCAAAAAATCTTATTTGGCGAAAGAAATTTCACTTTGGCGAAAATTTTGGCGACAGAATTTAAAAAGCTGGTGTGAACCCTGCTAATATTTGTATTTACAGAGTTTCCTTGCCGATCCAGTCAATATGCAGGGCCGTAGTAGTCTAGACAACATAGAAGCTGCATATGCCAGACAGGTATGTGTATATCTTTATTGATGCCTGTTGTGTTTTGTCAAACATGTATTGTATTAATATCATACATAGTCTTGAAAAATATTCAAAAGTGTGAAGAATTATTCATGGAAATATTCGTACATCTATGGTTAGAATCTGTACGCAGTCCAAAATTTTTAATCCCTTTTAAATCATGAAATGATCATTGCAAAAGAAAGAATCAAAAATAGTACCAGGTATTGCACTTAAAATCTATTGAGATATCTTAAATCAATGTACAGTAATAAAGTATAATTGTTTAGCTATTAGTTTAACTGATGAAATATTGAAGCTTGAACACAAAGTCATATACAGATCATTCAAGATAAAATCTCTAGTTTCCTCCTCAAATTGCCTTCTGCCTATTGTCATCATGCATGTATAGTCTGTTGTGCATTTGTAAACTTTCTATGTTTTCAATTTATCCAAAACTGCTTTACCAAATTTATGGAGATGTAATAAATTTCAATGGCTGAAGAACAACTGACATTGTAAATTAATCATGTTCATGTCCCAGAAACTCAAGGATTAGTGTAAAAAATATCAGACATTAAATTACTGAAATAAATCGTGAATTTTATGACTGTTTTCCTCTGAGGAGATTAAACTGTCAGTCTATTTTATTGTTTAGGTATTCCAGTACAACGAACATATTGTACAGGGCAGTCTGAGGCCTTGTCTTGTGGATATGTTCCTGGATGTGGCAAAGAAACTGGATGACAAGGTATGGAGGAGATACAGGACACAATTCCCTTCTATAATTATTTCTATAACTTTTGTTTATACATTTTAACTGGTACTGACAAAAACACTTTGTAACGTGATATTTATAGGTATGATCGTCTTGTGTCCTGTTTTAATGAGATACTTAAGCTTGAAAGTAATATTTAGTGCTTAATCTGCAGATACAATGTATAAATAAAGGAGATATTCCTAAAAACTGTCTCAATGTTTCTTAACTACTACAATATTATCTATTGAAACAATTTGTCCTGAAGGGATATAAGGCCGCCATATATTCGATATAATTTTGAAATGTTTTTGTCGGTTGTAGCATGTGGTAGATCTATGGGAGATGGTAAAATGTATGGTAGAAGTGCCCCTTGTGTCGACCAGTAGCATCAGTCAGACTCGCTCCGACTACAGGACTCACATGGCTTTTGTGGACAAGGCTAGGGACTACTTGGAATCACAGTAAGCACAGGACTTCTGTGGCTTTTTATGGACAAGGCTAGCGACTTCCCTGAAACTTGGAATCTCTGGGGAATTCAGAAGGGACCCTGTGTGTTTGTTACTGGATTACTATGTACATTCTATGCAGTGGGGTGATAATGAAATACAAGAATGATTTAACTTTTATGCTTGGTCATTTGTATGCAATGCATTAAACAATTACAAATTACGTTTCTCATTAGAGATACACAAAATATATCACTAATACCACATGGTGTACACAAAGTATATCACCAACACCATATGTGGTATTTTCAAATTACAGGTCCACAAAGTATATCACCAACACCATATATGGTATTTTCAAATTACAGGTCCACAAAGTAAATCACCAACATCATATATGGTTATTTATCATTACAGGTACAAAAAGTATGTCACCAACACCATATATGGTATTTTCTCATTACAGGTACACAAAGTATATCACCAACACCATATATGTTATTTTCTCATTACAGGTACACAAAGTATATCACCAACACCATTTATGGTTATTTCTCATTACAGGTACACAAAGTATGTCACCAACACCATATATGGTATTTTCTCATTACAGGTCCACAAAGTATATTACCAACACCATATATGGTTATTTCTCATTACAGGTACACAAAGTATATTACCAACACCATATATGGTATTTTCTCATTACAGGTACACAAAGTATATCACCAACACTATTTATGGTTATTTCTCATTACAGGTACACAAAGTATATCACCAACATCATATATGGTTATTTCTCTTGACAGGTACAAAAAGTATGTCACCAACACCATTTATGGTTATTTCTCATTACAGGTACACAAAGTATACCACCAACATCATATATGGTTATTTCTCATTACAGGTACACAAAGTATATTACCAACACCATATATGGTAACCTCCAACAGGCACAGCTGGGCGGAGTCCCAGGTACCTACAACTTAGTCCGTAGCTTCCTTAACGTGAAACCTCCCAACATGAGAGGACTAGAGGTGAGGGATAAGTTCCAGATAACATTAGTATTGACATTCTGTGGAGGCCAGAATTAAAAAAAAAAACCAATTGTTCTAATGCTTAGTTTTAACATACATTCTTAAGCCATCTTAATTGAAATCATTCTTAAACAATTTTGAATGAAAGTGATAGTATATTGTATTTCAACATTGAAGATTAAAATGCTTAAAAATCATCTATTAAATTGATAAATGATATTGAATCTGTCTATATGTACCCTTTCAAGACAAAAAGTTATATACCTACCATAGTCTGAACACACTAGGATGTCATTAACCTACATTAATCTGTATTAATACTTTGCTGAAATATGTCCTGTCTTGCCTTTGTGGATTAACATCCTGCTCCTTATCAATTCTCCTCCAGGACGAGACAGTGGACGGCCACCCTACCTGGGCCATGATCTACTATTGTCTGAGATGTGGCGATCTTCAAGCAGCACAGCAAGTTGTGGATAAAGCAGCGTATGTGCTACAATGTTTTACTTACACAAAAATATGTTTATTTACTACCAATGAGAGTAATAGAATCTTCATTGGCCTGTCAGGTGGACAGGGATATCTCAACCCAAGTGAAAGATTTTGGCTGGTCAACCCAAGGCTTACTGAGGGTTAATGGTCAAAATCTTTCACAAGGATTGAGATATTTCTGTCCACCTGACAGGCCCATGTTTTATTCTTTTTCTCCCATACTTTTACAAGAAATTGTGCAGAATGTCTCTGTTCGTAAAAATGGTCGCTACATGTATTGATGACGTCACTGTCTAGCGCATGTGAGCTGACATCATAACATTAGATAGAATAATTTGTTTTCAGTATTGGGGATAAAGAGGAATTTACACAATCTGTGTTACTGTAGATATTTACCATTTACACCTGGCATGACTGTCACATCATTGTATTTTACCTGTGTATTTGATATGAATATGACATTATTCATATTAGAAAAGAATACCATTGCCCAGTTTCACAAACATTCCTCAACTTGAAATATTTAATAGGAAAGCATTGCTAAAGATCAGGAATGCTCCTTAAAAGTTTTCCCTTAACTTCTGTAATGTTTTCTTATGGAGACTTTAAATTAAAGGAACTCTTTAAATAAAGTTAAGGATTGTTTGTGAAACTGGACCCAGATTCTTTGACAAAGTGGAACAAGTATGCGTAATTTTAATTTTGTGTATACTGGTACCATAGGAAATGATTTCTTTCATTACTTTTGTATAGATACAGTTGATCGGTATAACTCTTTACCTAAGATATATCATCTTTGATATTTTACAGACACAATGTTGGTGATTTTACATCGTTTCTACAGGAATATATAGCCAGTGAAGATCACAGGTAAACCGTCATCACATTGGATTTAGTGAATTTTAATTTGTGATCATTACTTGAGTATTTTGCTATAAGATGCTTTATGATACTTATATGAAAAGTTTAACTTTGATATTACAGATAATTCTGTTTTGATAATTCTTGTGTCGCCTGCAACCCAAGGGCGATACTTAGGTATCACTATGTCGGCGCCTGTGTCGTCGGCGTCCAGGAAACGGTTTCTGTGCGATAAATAAAGTATTAATTGTCCGATTTCAACCAAATTTGGTATATTGCTTTATATCAATGAGATCTCAGATAATAATGATAAAAATTCATCAATATTTAAAAGAGTAACAGGACTTTAAAATCTTCAAAACAGATAAATCCATGGTTTCCGCTTGATACCTTAAATATTTATTGTCCAATTTCAACCAAATTATGTATTGTTTTACATCAATAAGATCTCGGATGAGTTTGATAATGGTTAAAATCCCTATATATTTGCAAGAGTTACAGGACTTTGAAATCATCAAAACAGATAAATCTATGGTTTCCGCTTGATAACTTTAGTATTTTTTGTCCATTTTCAACCAAATTTGGTAAATTGCTTTATAGTAATGAGATCTCGGAGTGGTTTGTTAATCAAAGGAGTGAGATGTTTCTAATACAATTCATTTTTCCAGAGTAAGTTCAAGTACAGAGACAAAGATACATCTACACTACAGACGTATAGTGAAGAATGGAACAGATCCCTTCAAACGGTATTATACATAAATGTCTCGCAATAACAAACGTAATTGTTAATGTCATAGCTGCTGATGAGATTACATTATATATCAAATGCTTATGAATTTATTGAGACAAGAAATTATTTAATCATGAAAAAAGATACAAAAAAATGTCTTTACAAATGAAATTAATTTCTCTCAACTTTGCATTCAGATTTTAAAGGTCACCTGAAACAGAGACTAAATTGTCTCATTATGATTCCATGTATGGGGAACACAGGAAGCATAGAAAGAAGACATTCTTATCAAGATATCTTTTGGCCAAAGTCTGACCACTTAAATTATGAGGACTACATTAAAATGTAATCACACAAATGATATTGATTTGCTTTCAATAGCACATATGTCAAATATGAAATGTAAAAGTTCTTGATTTAAATTCAGGCCTCAATTTTCTGGATATGTTTTAGAATTTTGTTCACATGATCTTACAGGGCAGTGTACTGTGTAATAGGAAGGTGTGACTACGAGGAGAACCATTCAGACATTGCTGACAAAATTGACGATTATCTCTGGATCAAATTGTCACAGATACAGCTTGATCCAGACCCTGTCAGCCAGGACCAGTTTACTCTACAAAAACTACAGACAATGTTGTATGAGGACTTTGGTAAGTTATCTTTTTTTTATCTGACATATCTGTCCAGACTGTGTGTTTCACTGTACATTTTGGACTCATTGAATAGATATTGTCATTATTGAAATGATCTTTATTTTCCAGGTGAGAGCTACTTTAATAGATATTGTCATTATTGAAATGATCTTTATTTTCCAGGTGAGAGCTACTTTAATAGATATTGTCATTATTGAAATGATCTTTATTTTCCAGGTGAGAGCTACTTTAATGGATACCAGCAGCCGTACCTGTACTTCCAGGTACTGATCCTGACGGCCCAGTTTGAGGCTGCGATAGAGTTCATGGCTCGTATAGACAAACTGCTCTGTCATTCCGTCCATGTGGCCCTGGTTCTGTATGAGTTAAAGATGTTGATGTTGTCTACATCGAATCAGGCTCAGCTCTGTAAGTATTCAACACAGTGGGAGAAATGTAGATAGGAAATGATAAGGGATGAAATTTCTTCACATTTTTGTCAGGGTGGAAAATATCGTTTGTGTAATGATATTGTTACACCACCCGTAAAAATTCATGTGTGATGTTTTGATGACTAGTACGAAGCATACCCTCTCACCTTTCCACGATATCTTAGAAAAAGAGACCTTTATACTGCCTATTGTATATTTGCACATTCACAATATAATCAGAGAGTTATATATTGAGAAAATCTGTATGCAATTTAAAGGGACAATTCAATGAGGCTAATTCTGTTACATAACCACAAAGCAAAATATGACATAAATGTATTGTTCTATATTCCTTATGAAACATTTAACAAGAAATATTGACAAATTGCACGACATTGTTAAGTATTTTGATTGATACCGTTGAAATTCCACATCGTTGATCAATACCATTAAGCAGATATAACAAATACATGTATGCTGTACCCATAGCTGATCTAAAGTAACGTACGTTAAACAAATGCAATACATAACCACTGAGGAGTTGGTGAAATAATATTTAGACAAGAACATGCACCTAATATTGTAAACACACTGCTTTAAGAGTGATTTGAGTAGTTTTAGACAAAAAATTATTTAATACACGGGCAAAGGCCAGGGTTCGGCATACAAGTCGTCCGACCACAATGTGTAATGGCAGACAGCAAGCGAGTTTGAGCATTTCACATACATTTCACTACAATGGGCTTTTCTGGATTCCGGGAGATCTCGGACCATACCAAAGTCGGACCATTGCGAACTCGGACCATTACATACTCGGCCTATACAGACTCGGACTACATAAATATTGTATATTGCGTATTGCTTTTACAGATGTATTATAACTGTGTATATGTCTTCCACACTTACATAGCGGGTGTCCATATTTCGCCTCCGCGAAAAACCAAGTAAAATGGAGAAATACGGACACCCGTTCTACATGACCTAATCGAGTAAACGGTTAAATATTGTGCGTAGGGCCTAGCTACAGGTAGAAAAGCATGTCTTGTGAGCGAAACATATCATATAGATTTATTTTAAAGATCTATATAAGATATGATCACAGAATTATCTATACTTTTCATTTTCATTTCGTAAACAATACAGTGATAAATGTGCACATTATGTAGCCTGAAGTAGTTTAGCCGTAATATTCCAAGAACCTTAATTGTGTTTTACACTTCAGTTTTCGTACGGTTTTGTCAAATTTACAAGTATATTCTATATGACTAAACTATGTTTATAACATAACTGGCCATTTCATAAAATTATATCGTAATACAAGTGTGTATTACAAATGTATGATACTATTAAAATTACACGTCGTCTAATTGTAATATATATATATATAATAATACATATAATTTATGTTGTTGGTGATAGTATCACACATTTGAGGTTACCTATGATTTAGTACACTAGTTATATGACAACGCTATTATATTACTTGACATCATAGGTACATGTAGTTATGACAATACATGTATATAAATTGTAGTCAAGTCAACACACGTTGCATATTCTTATATCCATCCGTCCTTCTTGTCCGTATATGTATATCAACATCACGTTTGCTACATGTAGATATATATACAAGTCAACGATGTATTGTTGTCTTAGTATATATCACTTGCAATATCTCTAGATATTTCGAAAATATGAAATATCTCTAAATATTTCAAAAATATACATGTCTATTATAAATGAATAACACAATAAATTCGATATATGTATTTTTTTATTACAATGCAAATTACCTTATAGCAAAAAGGTGTAACAATTGTGTACCTGTAAGCCTGATTGATAGTAAAGTTATGCGCGACGCATAATATGTTTACAACTGACATAAAGTCACATAATGGTCAATATGCAAGTAAAACGACATCAGCACCAGTAAATTTATTAGTAAACTTACATATACATGTACATTTGTTGCTGGGGTGGGTTAGGTCCCAGATGATATAGATGATATGTTGTTAGAAAATGATGACACAACCATCTTCTACGTCATGATGTTTTATTGTCTCTATACATGCGTAATCGAAGAAGCGTATAAACGTATAAACGTAGAAGCGTATAAACGTAGAAGCGTAGAGTCTGTAACAAGATAAAACAAGACTCATTAAGTACAAATTTCAATAATACATAGTAATATAACATTTATATTAATCATACATACATACAAGATCCCTGTGTAGCCTACAGTATATCAACATCAGATTCACAATATATATTTTAATATCAGAGTTAATCTATTTATAAACTCCAGAACAACTATCATAAATTATACTTTACGCTAATTGATATCTATAATAAATACAAGGGGAGACAATCTGTTCCCTCTACGATCTAAAGTCAGGGGAGACAATCTGTCTCCTCTATACCATATGATATCAGGGGGAGGCAATTCGCCCCTTTACTACTATACAACAAATTACTCTAGTCTAAGGGGAGATAATCTACCCACTTAGACATTACAACATATAACACTATCAATGCATTACTTACATCATATTCTAATACAAATACAAAGATATACACATTATATAAATACACACCTGGCTATGGGCCGACTCAATTAGGCTTCGATCTTTGTTACATGGTTTAAATCTTTCGACCCAGGGTCCTATACATGAATAAAATACACAATATCACAAAAATGTCTAAACTAATAAAATATCTCCATGTAAAACACTAATTTTCCATCTCTATGATGGTTATAATATAGATCAATATATACATATCACTTTATATCAAATTGTCTATATAAATAGACAATTACTCTTAAATTCAAATACATACTTATGCTTTTACACTTTCAAGTCAATTCAACTTATTCAAAAATATCGTTTAACACATTCTGATAATTTTACCAAAATAAGGCAAAGAAATATAAATGTTTACTTTATGAACATTGCACAGGATATACAATATTAGTAAGAAATAGAAAAAGGAGACTTACAGAAGTAGAAGAATTTCCTCATAGACAAATCCAAATTTAACTAAATATCTGGGAGACCAGAACACAACTGTACTCATGAAACTCTCTCTGTGAACTGCCCACAGACAAAGGAAAGTTCTCCAAAGATAGAATTTTGGAGGGAAAGTTTGACCAATAAAAACACACATTATTATATCTATAAACCAATAAAATCAATAAAAACAATCAGCTGACCAGCCAGGTAAGTCACCCGACTGGTACCTACCCACACCTATAGACAAAGAATGTGCTCATCCATCCATGCACTCTCTCATTCCAGGTAATATACAGGTATACAGGTAAACAAGACAGTGACATATAGACAGTACTGGGGGTGCGGTGTGTTGCTTGGTGTCTTCGGTGGCATGGTTCAGTGATATAGCACTATAAAAAGGGCAACAGTTCCACTATACAAGAAGACACAACATGAATATACCGCATTCTCCCAAAACACGCACCTCGCACAACATACACGCAACACACCGCATACATGGGAGGCCGTCCTTACATGACCATAGCTGTTAATAGGACGTTAATTAATCAAACAAACAAACAAACATTTTACTATCAAAATTATTTACCGCAACATAATCAGATGTCTTTCTGCGTGACATTAAACAGAATACGAGCGGGACCTGCTTGTAGCTATCGCCTCTGTTAATGAAGGCATGGATAGACCAAGTCTGCACAAAGGGCTCGGGTGTGATTTTAAAGGTCCCATCACAGAAAAGTCGACGCGCATGCTTTAAAATCTGTAGCTGCTGTGGAGTGGCAAAAATCAAATGTCTCTGGTCATCGACGCGAAGGTCTCCGATGAGGAAATCTCCACATTGTAGAAACTCTACGTCAACCTAATATAAAATATAGATAATAATACTTTTACACAAGTTATCACATTCTATACATTTTATACATATTCGTATCGCATGTGGTGTTTATAGCTTGATTGTATATTGGTATTTAATGGAATATCAATGCAAAGTTTTGGTTATTTGGGAAATAATTCATTATAACCCTGCAGTTTACATGGATTTTGCAATTACATTCACCTCAAAGTCAAGGTCTTTCGGTTCTTGTGGTCGAAGATCTTCTCGGACTTGATTTGCCATCCTGCGTAGGTTATTGACTTTAGGAAGTTGGTGGTCTGCCTCCTCGATATTGTCTAACATCACATCCTCTACGATTCGCCGTGCTGTCTTGGTTATGTCTCGACGGGCAGCTGCTTTCACCTACAATTAATAGAATCGATTCCTGACTTAGTTTAAGTATTGACGATTCAGAATGACGGTAATTTCGACACACTAATAATGTCTAGAGATACTATTTTAGAAGACAACAAGGTCTTTAATTTATTCTTAATCTAATTATATTACATATATGTGCATGAACTCCTGTGGTTTTCTTAATTACTTACCTCCTTTCTTACTATAGCTTTCTTCAATGCTCCTTTGTCTGAACCGTGAATATGCTGCCTGGAATTCTCCTTGTAGTTGTCTCCTTTCTGTGAAACAGTTGCTGGACAGTTCACGGATTTGCTGCGCTTTGCACAACGCCAGTATGTGAAATCGCCCTTGCTGCACTGTGAAGAAATAAGAAAAGATACAATTAAGATAGTTTAAATGTGGTGTACAACAGGCATACACGTGGTGATTTTTTTTAATCTTTTTTTTTTTAATTTTTATTTTAACTTATCTGTTAACAACTTTAAAGGGCCACTACCTTTCCGGAGCAAAATTTATAGGTTTCTTAAAAACATTAATAACAAAAGAAGATATATATCGGTGGCTTAAGATGAGGTTACAACACCAAACATATGTAAGATTTCCTGTCTAATGTACGATAACAGTGAAAATTCATTTCGCTGTTTTGCCGTCTGGCGCAGTGATAGTCAACTACCGCGCGGCATTTAGGACGACGGCGGGAAACATAAAACGACCCGCGTTATGAAAATTAACATTTCATTTATTCTAATTAAAAGTTCTGAAGGTGATGATAAGTGTGCTAGTAAACGTATAGTTAATAACTTCAGCGACTCTACAAAATTATTGATCTCGTTTTACATTTCTATTTTAAAAATTAAAAGCCGTTTCGGAAAGGTAGTGGGCCTTTAACTTTAAAGTACCTTTTTGGTATACTCGTAACCATCGCTGCTGACGAGCTTTCTTTGATTTCTCTGTGATCCATTCTCCACGATCGAATAGGTGACTGCGGCTTCTGGCAAAATTTCATCCGGAAGGTCCGGGTCCGTGATGGATCTAAAGGAATGGATAATAAATTAGCCATTAGATTGTTCTTGTTGGTATATTTATAAGTGTATCATTTGAATTTGATGAAAATTGAATTTACGCAATATCCATTTATAATAGTAAATCATAGATGAAGTGCACCTTTCGATAACCTCCGACGGGTCATCATTTGTTTGCCGTGAAACATCAAAGCTAGCTGTAAGATTTATTTCCTTGTTGGCATCAAATGTCTTATCTGTGATAAGACCAGATGTGTCATCATCGGCTGCTGATGAGATGGTAAAGGTAGAGTTGAGCTGGATGTTCCCACGCAATAGTATTTCGTTCCCACGCAATAGTATTTCGTTCCCACGCAATAATATTTCGTTCGAACGCAATAGTATTTCGTTCCCACGCAATAGTATTTCGTTCCCACGCAATAATATTTCGTTCCCACGCAATAGTATTTCGTTCCCACGCAATAATTTTATTTATTTCATGTCCGCTCCCAGCCACCGTACATAACCATAAAAATAATTTATAAAAAAATAAATAAATACAACTTAATACCTTATATATTTTGCAATAAATCAAATCAAATTCTCTTGCAAGTATACTTCTTTAATAGAACTAACATATCAGATAGCTACTCAGTTAAAGATACTCCGCCGCCGACATGTATATTAACAGCAAATGATAACTTTGGAGCACGATAACACCATTCTTACTCATTTACTCGCATTAACGTTTGATAATAGATACTGATAGTTAATATATAAAAAGTTTAAACTCGAATGGAATTTGTGGGGTGTAATATCTAACATATTATTTTTCAACGGAAGCAAATCTGCCCGTTTGAAGTGCTGTACGGCTAAGAATATTGATTTATTATCAGTTGTAGATAAAGATTGAAAGTAACATTGAAATCTAATGAGTGAAAGTAGCTTCGTCTTATTTCATCAAATCGACCACATTCAAGTAAAACCAGTTTGAAGTTTCCTGTCCATTAGATGATTTTTAAACCAGGATAAAAGTTTTTTGGTGATGCAATTTATTATTATTATTTTTTATATTTTTACAGTGTATCTTGAAGTAAAATTAGAAGCTCAAACTTTTTCAATGGTGGTAATGGTGTGAAGTAAGTAACTTTTGCAACTGCAGAAAAATACTAATTGGCCTGCTCCTGTTTTTGATAGAGATAAAATACCATTTGTCACCGGCGAAACATCATTTAAATATTTACGTACCTGTATTGCATATTCTGTGCTGCCATAAGTCACATGTGTCGCATTGAAGCCCATGTTGTCTTGGCGTAACTTTCCGTGAGCACTCTATACAGCGTTCGGATCCCATTTTGATAATGATTCCAGATGAACGTTCAGCATTCTTTTATAATGTCTGCTTATTTATTATCCGAAATTTAGCATAATGATTATATGATCACGTTTTGAAGAGCAGCTTAAGACACAGGTGGGAAAATCATCAAACGACATCTTCAATTTATTTCACGCTGTTGTAAGTATAACGGGTAATTTGGGGTGGGATGTTTATGAGGGCTCCCTCTGCGTTTATTTATTTTAAAGAGTTTTACGTAAGTGTTCGACAGTTCTGCGTACGAGCCCCTCTGTGTTGTCACCGAAATATAGATACACGGCAGGTAATCGATTACCACCTGTTAGGTATAATTAATCAATGAAGTGGTGTCAAGTGTACTGACGGCAGCGCGAAACATGCAGAGGAAATTATGGAAATACATAATAAATATATGACTGGATATCATATATGATAGACAAGATTCTTTTTTAACTTTATTCATTTACAAATTTATTAAAGTCGGATTCCATTTACTTGTGTATAGTATAAGATAATCTAACATTTCGGGATTTTAATACAATAACACCACGTAAGGATGTGCAAGGACTGTCAAATTTGTTAAATTGACGTCAGTATTTATTATAAATATTCTCTGAGATTCATGGTTTGATTTTAAGTAACATAGAAGACCTCTGGGGATGGGTCAAATTTTTATGTTATATATTTCATGTAGACGCCTTTCTTAGACATATACATATCTTGAATCGTATTGTTTCAATTCTACGTGTCTTTTGTTGTATAATTTGGCGTGGTAAAAATCTTAATCCAATGGCGTATAACGTTTCGGTTTTGTGTCACCTATACGATATGTCTGTAATGTTCATTATATCTTTTTTCTGTTGAAGTTTGTAGAATCACTGTGTAGAATTCCCGAGTAAAATGGCAAATTGTACAAAACTGGGATTTTGTACATGTGCATTCTACACATTTTACTTTGAAGTGTAGACTGTCAAGAGCAAACTGGCTTTTTTACATGTACATTTTACACATTAACAAATTGGCATTTTGTACATGTACATTCTACACATGTAACTTTGGAGTGTAGAATGTCAGAAAAGCAAACTGTACATGTACATTTTGCACAATACAAATTGTGAGTAGAATGCCGGCTGGTACATGTATGGGCCATCGTAAAAAATACCCATCTTATAACTTAGACTCATACCTCACAATCAATATATATACAATGTATATATAGAGAATACATGGTTAGTATCCTACAATACAAGGTTTATTTTGGTGCGAGACTTAGGAAAGTCAAGATGACGAGTCATCTCGATCGCTTTCCGTGTCGAGCACCAAATAAACCTTGCATTGTAAGATACTATCCGTGTATTCTGTTTATCCTGCAACTATTATGGCATTCAAAACGCAGAAATTTGCCAGTTATTTACTTGGTTTCGCCCGAAGCGAGACGTATCTTTGATGCGGAGGAAGATTCATTCATTAAACCGAATGAGTGTGCACTCCTTTTTACTGTCGTGGGAAATATATAAGCGCATTCGCAAATAGTACCAGTAAGACAGTGGTCCTAATACGCTGCCGTAAATAAAAGCACTCTTTGTGTTTTTATAATATAGGCCTTTGTTATAATATTTCAATATTTCGATTTTAATGCGTGGAAAATTGTGTTACAACAAACGTTATTTTTTATCAATAGTTAATCAATTAATTTTTAAAAGTAAAACAATGAATTTACGGGATTTTCTACAGTTTAAATGCCAAATACAGTAATCTAAATTAACGGTTAAAAGGCAAAATATACTAATGACTTATTACAAAGAATGTTAAAGGCCCACTACTTTTCTGAAACGGCTTTTCATTTTTAAAATGGGAATGTAAAACAAGATCGATGATTTTGAAGAGTCGCAAAAGTTATTAACTTACTGTTAATACTACACTTATCATTAGCTTCTGAACAATATAATTAAAATAAATAAAATGTTAATTTTCATAACGCGGGTCGTCTTATGTTTCCCGCCATCGTCCTAAATACCGTCCGGTAGTTGAATATCACTGCGGCAGACGGCAAAACAGCGAAATGAATCTCCACAGTTATCATAACTTACGCAGAAAATTTTGCATATGTTTGGTGTTGTTACCTCATCTTATGCCATCGATATGTATGTTCTTATGTTAATGATGTTTTCAAGAAACCTTTAAATTTTGCACCGGAAAGGTAGTGGGCCTTTAATATGAAATAATTGCATCTCCGACATTTTAAATAGCCAAACAGGGTGATGTTTTAAATTGTGTAGGTAATTTTTATTGGTTTGTAACGATATAGTACATGTAAGTTACATGTAACGCTAGACTACTTTGGCTGTGTTTTTTGCATACGAAATGAAATGAACATGTCAGTATCGTCTATAGTAGGCCGAGTTCGTAATAGGCCGAGTCTGTATTGGTCCGAGTTCGCAATAGTCCGAGTTCGGTATGGTCCGAGATCTCCCGTAACGGCTTTTCTGACATATTACAGTAAAAACCAACTAATCTAATTTCAATTAGAACTGGTTTGTTTCCGATATATATGCAAATTTTAATGTACTCTTAGACTGAATTGTCCCTTTAATTTTCATAGAATTGAATATCTGTAGTATAAATATGAAGTAATTATTAGTCCCCTGCCGATGAAGCCGGAGGGGATTATAGTATATGTTCCAATCTATCTGTCTGTCTGTCTCTCTGTCTGCCTATCCGTCCCTCCGTCGGATTTTGATCAAACTTCATACAATGGTAGCATATGAAAAATACAGCTTGGGATTGAATTTGGGGTCAAAAGGTCACTGTTACTAAAAAAAAGATTTTTTCACAAAATATTGGTGTCCAGACAATAACTTAAGAAACATCGTTATATTTTGATCAAATTTCAAACAATGGTAGCATATGAGAAAATACAGCTTGGGATTGAATTTGGGGTCAAAAGATCAACTGCAAAGGTCACTGTTAATACAAATAAATTGTTTCACAATTTTCAGTTTCCTGATGATGAATTGAGAACACATCAATGGAATTTGTTCAAACTTCATGCAATGGTAACATAGGAGAAAGCATAGCTTTGGATTGAATTTGGGGTCGAAAGGTCACTGTTACTAAAAATAGTTTGTTTCACAAATTTTCGATTCCGGATGATAACTTGAGACAGAATTTGTTCAAACTTCATACAATGATAGCATAACTAAGTGATACTGGCCATAGACTAGAAAAATGTAATTGCCAGCAGTGGACGTGTGTTGCTTGCAACACTTACTATAAGCTTGTTTTTTTAATGTTTGTGTCATTTGCCTCCCTTTCTGACCTTTGGTATCCAGTATAAGTTATATGGAGTGTAGCATTTATCTGGTATGAGGTATTTATTAGGTGGAGAACTGTATGCTATTGACTTCCATATACAGCTTTACTTCAATGAATTATTATCATTTCCTACAGTAACCAAGGATTCAACTGATGAGCAGCCAATGAGACGCCTGAATTTTGTACGCCTCATCACCATGTACACACGGAAGTTTGAGGCGACCGACAGTAGGGAGGCACTCCAGTATTTCTACTTCCTTAGGTATAGAAAGTTAACCCTAGTAGTGCTGAATTGTCTCATTCTGGCTATGTCTGAATGCTGAATTGTTCAGAAAAATTAAAAAAAAAAAAACAAAAACATGAAAATGCTTAAAAATGTTAAAGACCTGTTTTACTTTATAATTTTGATTGTAAACCACAGATATATATAAGTTTTTCCCTCTGATGGAGGGTTAATAATAACAAGGAACACTTTTATTTGAACATGTATACATGAAAATTAATGGCGTTTACATCATGCACATATTTTATCAAATTTTTACACAAGATTCTTTCATCTTTATTTTTCAGTCGTAATTTGCACAATATAGATGTACATGTATGTATGTTTGCGAATATTAAGTTTTCAATTCATTTCATTGAATTCTAATTTAAGATCCATCTGCTTTACAATGTGACACAAAGTCAACCCAGGTGTGCATAAAGTTCGAAAAAGCTTGATTAGCGAAGAAGCCCATTCAAACGGCAATTGTGCCACATATTCGGACAAACTAGCAACAAATTATCGTCTACGACAGCAGGGGTAGAACAAATATTCTGCAGTCAATAAAATATATAAGAATTCTTTCATATAAGAGTTATTCCAAGATATTAATCAGTTATCTCCCTTGTAGAAATTTATGTCCAACAACAGTTCATCTCTTCCAAGCCTAAATGTCTGTTATGCATAGCAGAGCTGATAGCTTCTCCTTTGTCATTTAGGTAATCCGTTACTTAGTAACATTGGGAATGTTTAAATTGAGGTTGTCCCTACATGTATCTGTGCGTAATTTTTTTTAAGGTTTTAAGGAGAAATGTATGTGTTAAAAGCACTAAAGACATCTGTAAGTACAAAACTGCAAGAAAGGACATAATCACAATTTTAAGATATATAGTCCTTTAAAGTAAGGACAGAAAATAGTACCAAGTGTACTTTGCTGTTAGACAGCTAAAGTGTTAAGCAGAAACTCTGTAAACTCACTTACCTGAAAAACTATGGGAGATTCATTCCAATACATTGAACGTTCAAACTTGTGATAAAAATGTCAGCAGTAACAGTTTGTTGTAAAATTGTCAGCAGTAACAGTTTGTAGTAAAATTGTTAACAATAACACAGTTGAACTATATACAATTTTGATGGAGTTTTAAAGTTTATTCCTCCAGAACTGACTTCAGACGTTTGTATGCCAGCACATACTCAGCTTTTGTGTGAAAAAGTTCAAAGCATGGCTCAATGCAGAGTGGCACTTGGCATTGTTTGCATTGGAAGCAGGTTTCCCGTCCCATTCGTTTCGGTACTGGTTCCTCTGGATTAGCGCTTCGGAACAACTCTGCTTCAGCAGGCCCACAAACGACACATCGTCGCTTTGCGTGATTCCTGTTTCCTGAGGTTGGCAAGTGGCAGATGAATTGTCTAGCACTGAGTCTTCGCAAAACTTCAGCTGATGATCTCTTCCTGCCTCTAGATGAAGGACCAGATATTTCTGATGCAGTCACCAACTGATTCACCAACTCCCTTCTGAACACTCTCTGCAGGACAGGTTGTTGACTTCTGGTTTTGTACAGAATGTACGAATTTAACACAGCTAGGCCGAGCACATGGAAAAAGACCTTTTTCCACCACTTCAAAGTCCTTCTTTCAAAGCTGCCATACGCTACCATCTGATCACATCTATCAACAGCACCCATATATTTGTTGTAGCTCAAAATGCAGTCTGGTTTTTTAATTTCAATTCCTTCCTGGTCTCTTTTACCAGAGTCTTCCATGACACCTAAATGTATTATTATATAGTAAAACTATCCATTTCAAGCCACAAAATGTGATAGTGTAACAAAATGTTTACATGAATTCATTTTGTCAAATTTTATAATAGATAATCATATTGTTTACGGCAACATGAAAACAATTACGAATAGGAAAGCAAAAATATTTTGAAGTTAAAGAATCTAAACATATACCAGTACTAATTGTGACATTGAAACATAAATTGCCACGATATAACATTCTGTTAAAGAATATTCAGATTCAGTACATTGATATTTACCATTATACAATTTGATTTTTTCAATATGAATATGAACTCATCGAAGTATTGTCGAAGTTATGGTGCTCAATACATGTATTGTACCTTTGTGTATTGTTGTGAGAAGATGTACATCCTTTTTGTCTGCGTACTTGACTGCAACAAGCATGTCGTTGTTCATTACAAACATCTCGCCTCTAACCAAACGCCGATCCTTTAGATCCTGAGGTACACCACGTCTGTTTTTTCGCAAGGTTCCACATGCCAAGGTTGCGTTTAGAAATAAGGAATAAAATAATTGTGGACTACTGAAGTAATTGTCCATGTATAAATGGTAGCCTTTGTTTAGAAAAGGGTCAGCAAGACGCATGATGAGATCGTATGTTGCTCCAAACTGACTGTTCTGTCCTCCGTGACCAGTGTATAGTTCCATACGACTGCAATAGCCATTGTCAGAGTCACACAACATGTAAACCTTAAGTCCATATTTAATGGGTTTGTCCGGGCTATATACACGGAAATGGAGGTTCCCTCTCCAGGGTATCATCCCTTCATCGATGGCAATGTTCTTGTTAGGGTTATAACAACTTTGAAAGTTGGAAAGGATATCCTTGTAAGGCTCACCTAATTTCTGTAAAGGCGAGTAACCTGTTTGCCCTCTAGGAACTGCCCCAGAGTTGTCTGCTAGATGCAGTACACTCAACAATGATAAGAATCTGTCTCTAGACATCACAGATCTGAAGAATGGTGTATTTATAACAGGATTACCAGACCAATAGTCCTGAATATCCAATTGCTGGACAAGTCCCATCGCAATTGTCATCGCTATGAACGCTTTCATTTCCCCTAGCGTTGTGTCTGTCCATTTCCTGTACCTAGAGTGACTTGGGAGGTCAGGGTGTGTTTCAGTGTATGTGGCAGCGTATCTATTTGTCTCATCCACGATCTTCTGAATTATATTGTCAGTAATAATACATTCAAAGTAGTCTAAATACGACAAGCTACCTTCTTCAGGTACCGACAAGATGTCCGTGTTAATACCTGCATTACCGGTAAAAGTGAAAGTAGACGGTTCCTTTCCGCCTTCAACCCAATTATCGACATTAAATCCAGTTCCGTCCTCAGCAATGTTGTCGATATCTTCAATATCAAAGCCCTCAAACTCATCGCTATCTTCGTCTAGAAAGATTTCTTGAAATATCTGACGAAATTCCGGCAATACATTAGCTAGCTCGCCAGGGTTCTCCGGCTCCGCCATATTTGTTTACATTACCGACGAAAGCAGACACACATGATCGGTACTGTTTTGTTATAATAAATCAGGTTATGGTATTTCCAAACAACGGTAATCAATTCGTAAACAAACAAAAATATCTTATATTGATGTCTTAGTCATTTATTAATCAGAACTGAAAGCCAGTCTTATAAAATAAGACTAATCTACCCTTCCGTATACAGAAGTAATCTATCGTACACAGTAAGTGGTGACGTAATTAAAGTAGGTCAATCTCGCGCCTAAAACTCGATCCCAATTTTCTTGAATTTTCTGCTAATTTACGGTCATGCAATAATTTACAGGCATCAGAACGATTAAAAATTACCTTTAGATTTGAATCGCATTATTCTCCGGCCATGACAGTGGTTAATAAGTGGATATATCCAATCAGTAACACAGAGTACTACGTGCACCTGCCATTGGTTTTGTGCGCACACTGCACTGAAAACATTACATCTGTTTCCGGTGACGTAACTATCTATAAATGTTGCGATTTCCGGAAAAATTCCCGATGTATAGGGATTTCTCGGTCCGTACTGAAAATGCCAGATGTTATAAGACACGACTTCTATGTGAATGGAAAGAAAATATACGGGATTAACTAGGTATCTTATCGTTTTAGAAAATATATCTCAGTATATAATTATTTTTTGCACATTAACCGGGGAATACCCCACTTCATAGCCAGAACACCAAAAGGCGTCAATAGCAGGACACCAGTAAACAGCCAAAAGGCGTCCTCAGCACTACTAGGGTTAATATCATCATAAGTATGCTTTAACTGTGCAGATTGAACATCTTAATTGTTTTTATTTTTGAACAAAGAGGCCTTGATGTTCATTCATATACAATCTATTTAATAATAATGTATCAGATAGGAGTTTTATTAGCTCACCAGTTCTGAAGGACCGAGGTGAGCTTATGGGATACCGCAGCGATCGGCGTCCGGCGTCCGTCAACAATCGACTTCTTCTCCATAACCGCTGGTCGGATTTCAACAAAATTTGACTGGTAGCATCCTTATGGGCTACTAACTGAAAATAGTACAAATGATAGGGCTGATCCCCCGGGGGCCTGAGGGGCGGGGCCAAAAGGGGTCAATTTGGCTATTTCCATATAAACGACTTCTTCTCTGAAACCAAGCATGGGATAGCACCCATAATACAATGGTAGCATCCTTATAGTGTGGGGATTCAAAATTGTGCAAATGATAGGGCTGACCCCCCGGGGGCCTGAGGGGAGGGGTCAAAAGGGTCAATTTGGCTTTTTCCATATAAATGACTTCTACTCTGCAACTAAGCGTGGTATAGCACCCATAATGCAATGGTAGCATCCTTATAGGGTGGGGATTCCAAATTGTGCAAATGATGGGGCTGACCCCCCGGGGGCCTGAGGGGCGGGGTCAAAAGGGGCCAATTTGGCTATTTCCATATAAACGACTTCTTCTCTGAAACTAAGCATGGTATAGCACCCATAATACAATGGTAGCATCCTTATAGTGTGGGGATTCAAAATTGTGCAAATGATAGGGCTGACCCCCCGGGGGCCTGAGGGGCGGGGTCAAAAGGGGTCAATTTGGCTATTTCCATATAAATGACTTCTTCTCTGCAACTAAGCATGGTATAGCACCCATAATGCAATGGTAGCATCCTTATAGGGTGGGGATTCAAAATTGTGCAAATGATAGGGCTGACCCCCGGGGGCCTGAGGGGCGGGGTCAAAAGTGGTCAATTTCCATATAAATGACTTTTTCTCTGCAACTTAACATGGGATTACGCTCATAATGCAATGGTTACATCCTTATAGGGTTTGGATTCAAAATTTTGCAAATGATGGGGCTGACCCCCCAGGGGCCTGAAGGGTGGGGTCAAAAGGGGTTAATTTAGCTATTTCCATATAAACGACTTCTTCTCTGCAACTAAGAATGGAAGAGCACTTATAATGCAATGGTAGCATCCTTATAGGGTTGGGATTAGAAATTGTACAAATGATAGGGCTGACCCCCGGGGCCTTAGACGGCAATAGATGCGAGGTCAAAAAGGTCAATTAGGCTACTACTTTCATATAAATTACTTTGTCTCTGAACCTATGTATTGGATAGCATATTTGTATGGTATCAATAGCATCATTGTATGGTTGTGATTCAAAATTAAACTTTGGGAGTCAATTTTGCTTATTTTTCTAATTGCCAGAGTCTTGTGATAAAAAAACCAGGTGAGCGATACAGGCCCTCTGGGCCTCTTGTTCAATACATTGCCATATATTTTGTTCCTTTATATTTGGCATTACAATTTATATTTATATACAAAGTCTACTGATGTGTGTGTTATATTGTTATTTGTACTTTTGAAGATCATTTTCTACAATTTGTTTTGTCACAGGGACTTGAGGAGTAGTCAGGGAGAGAATCTGTTTATGTCGTGTGTGAGTGAACTGGTATTAGAGACACGGGAAGTGAGTATCACCATAATATTATTTTATATGTTTGTTTTTAGTTCATTTATCTGGTCAAAGAAGTTGGTAATATTTTGAGTTTGATGTGATATTTGTCATATGTCCATCATCTTTTCCTCTAATTTGCCATGTGTTATTACCTGTTAAAGATTTCTAAATTTTGTCTGAAAATGCCAGCAAAAATGTCTCTCCCTGAACGGCTTAACTGTCCAGTTTCATATAATGATTTATGATAATTTCTCATGGAATGTTTATTCCTGATTTCCAGTTTGAAATGTTACTTGGAAAGATTGAGCGGGATGGAACACGACGGGTAAGTACACAGGTTACAGTTTGATGCCTGAGCACATGGATTATAATGCTGTACAAGTCTCTACTAACTATTGAGAAGTGTTGAAGAAAAATCTATACTAAGCCTGTTTGAATTGGCTACATACTGTATACATATATGACCTAAAAAGAGTGCTTCCCCTTATAAGGGCACCCCTGCCTTTTCTAGTTTGAGATTAAGAAAACATCTTCATATTTAACAACCTAAATATCGAGCTATGCAACCTTTTAGGTAAAATATGATACGATGTAGTGTTTGAAAATTTTCCTATGCTGAAATGATGTAAAATGTACAAGTCAATTAAATTTGTAAAAGCTAAAATCTGAATACCAGGTGCAGTTGATGCTGAATTTGCTGTTACTTGTTTGTAGCCTGGGGCCATAGATAAGTTCCATGGTGACACACACAAGATCATAGAACTGGTGGCCAAGGACACAGAGAGTAAAGGCCTATTTGAGGACGCTGTCAGACTGTATGATCTAGCAGAAGTAAGTTTACCTCGGAAGAAAACTATAGAGATGAGTAAATGATTGCAGTTTTGCAAAGATCCAAATAAAATGAAATAAGAATAAGGTGCTGTTAACCTTTATTAGACCTTTAAGTATATACCTTTACCCTAGTCTTTCACTTAGTATTTTACTACTGCTAACTTACTTTAATTTTCTTTTTATCTTTGGTTAGGGTTAACCGGTTTATATAGCCGATCAGCACGATTCTTCAGAACAATTTATTTATTTTTTTATTTAATATAATATATTTAAACTATAATATAGTGTATGTGTAACGGTACCTCCTCCCTCTTCTTTCTTCTTCCTTCTTATCTTTCTTCTTTAGTATGTCTGTCCGTCTGTCTGTCTTGTCTGTCTGTCTGTATGTATGTGAGTGTGTGTGTGTGTGTGTGTGAGAGAGAGAGAGAGAGAGAGAGAGTGAGTGAGAGCATGCATATATGTGCGTTATGGTTTGCTATTAATGGTAAATATATGTTTTTATGGATGTCTCATAACGTACAATTTGATGTTTTTAAGTATTGTGAATGAGTGCATATGCAAGTGTTTGTGTGTTAGTGTCCATTTATATATACTGTGTAAAATGTTCGAAAATTAAAAATTAAAAAAAAAAAAAATAAGGTGCTGTTAGGTATAAAGGTACTAGTCAATACATATAAACTATTTATGTTATAAATGATATATTTCTCTGCTTTGCCTTGGTAATACATGTATGTTTATGTTTGTATAAACTTAAATTGTTCACTTTTTTCTGGATTTGCAGAAACATGACAAAGTGCTTGAGATTTTGAACAAATTAATAAGCCAGGTGGTTTCTCGATCCAACTCTCCGCAGTCATCGCGTGATAGATTACGGAGCTTGGCTATTGGTATGGCAGAGAGGTAGGTTGTGTCTTCATTGGCTGATTTGGTGTGGTACGAAAGGAACAAGTTCATTACGGTAAAACAAATTAATTTTGTGAAAGTTTATCTCCACGAATTAATATCTTCTTTGCTTATATTGAATGGTATTGTCTTTGAAATCTTAGTGAACATGAAATCTTAAATTTTAATAGCTGTAAAAGTAAAATTATTTTACAGCTAAGTAAGCTCCTCTTTGGCTGACATTTCGTAGAGCTCTTAGTTATCATTCTGAAGACCTGGGTTGGTTACTTATTAATGCTTTTTACAGCAAGGTGTATTTTCTCTTCTACAAAATTTCTTTTTTATTTTTTTGTATAGTGTTTAATAAATTCACAATGGATTGCTCTAGTCTTCGATTTAGCAGAGCCAAAATGTGTGTTAAGGTGTGAATGAGTTATGTATTGTTTGTTGTGTTACAGGTACAGGTCTAAGGGGGTGGAAGGTAACCGATCCAACACAAGTACATTCTTCCTTCTCCTTGATCTCCTCACATTCTTTGACTTCTACCACGCTGGCAACATGGACGAGGGTCTAAACGTATGTATCCTGTTAAATTGGGTACTTAAGGGAAAGTCAATATTAACCGAGAATTAAGTTAAAGGACAATACTCAAAGAAAAGTTCTGGCTTGCTGTATATTTCGACTGTATCCCAGTCTTCTTCATATGAATGCGTTGCTGAGAAGTGGTCAATGTAGTTGTAATCATGTTACGTAATATCCTCATAAACAAAGAATAAATTGTTAATTCAATAGTGTTCAAATACCCATAGGCCTGTGTTATAACAAGGTTTAAAAAAAGACTTGATATTTTCACCTAGTTAGAAAATATTAAAATGTTGATTTGGTTACAGGTAATGAAACAATTGCAGTTACTTCCCCTTACAACGGATGCAGTGGAACAAAAAGTGAATGCGTTCCGACACTACACAGATGAGGTAACGTTGTCACACATTGAAATGTTTACATGCTAAAGTTGTATTAGGTTTACCAGTTATTGTCGTTTAATTCATAGTTTTGAGAAATGTTAATTAAAAAAGTCTGAAATGTTGGTATTTACATGTACTTTTAGTGTTACACAAAAACAACAGGGTCAAATATGTCTCAATGTTACAGATATGGGAAATGATTTTCTGGTATTATGATGAACACAAAATAATTAAATATTTTGTCAAAATATTGACATATTGTTGTGAAAGATGTACAGCTCTACTTCCGCCATGCCGTTAGTGCCTTTTAGTGATAAACTATACTTTCTCCTACTGTTGTGGCAACACTTATAAACAACTCCTATAGATTGTGATCATCAGATCTGTATGCTGTTTTAGGTGAGGAGGTCTTTACCAGACATTCTATTAGCCACAATGAATATTTTACATCAGCAGTACAAAAACGCCAAGTAAGTTGAGCGACATACTTCTAGTAGTACTGAGCCATTTTTAATTTGATTTTATTTTTGCCAAGTTGGTATCTTCTTTGAAAGAAATCTGTACATTTTGTAGTTCTGTAATTGTTCAAGTGATTTCCCTTCACTGTGTAAATAAACATTTCCCAGTACATATCAGCGAAACAAATAGAAGTCCATTTAGTTACGTAATACTTATTTGCGGAGACAAACTTTCATGAATTAAAATATATCAATAAAATAAAATGCACAGGCAAAATTGTTGGTTTACAGTATTTAAGACACTTGCATAAAGAACGTATGAATATTTCAGAAACACTGCTCCACAGAGCCCAATGTCAAGTCGAGGTTCAAGGGCAGGTGATGGGGGAAAGGAAACAGTGAGTGTCCCATGAGTGTTCATCCAGACCCAGATAAACCCAGCTATAAATACTATGATCTCTTATATAATTACTTGATAACAGACATACACTAGGATTTGTTTGGTTTATGGATGAATTTCGCTCTTTATTTTTTTTCATGAAATGAATTACAATATTAAGGTCTATGGGTAATACCTCTGTATAGAATTGGAAGATCTGTCATTTTGGGTGAAAATAATCTGTTTTGAGTTAGGACATTAGGTTCTGTGTCTAATGTGTGTTATTTGTTTTAATTTCTGTTTCAGTTCCTGAATTTCCTGAGAAGTCAGGCTCAAGCCCTGGTCATGTTTGCTGGTATGCTTCCCTACAGGCTTCCAGGCGATGCAAACGCACGACTGATCCAGCTGGAAGTCCTAATGAACTGACAGAGGTCACATTGATATAGCTTAAGGATGTTACTCACTGTAAACTTCACCAGAAAGGGTAGGAAGCTGCAAAGATTGACAAATCATGCATAATTCTCATTGCAAAAACAGGAAATTCATCTTGTTCACCCTTCACATAAAACTGTCTTTGAACTGACATTTTTAGTGTCTTGAAAAAGAGGACACATTTCCTCAAAGAACTATTATTATCAAGGAGACCTTATTTTTAGCAGTGGCTGTACATTTGGATACCTGTATGTGTATTGTAGAACGACTCATATAAAATGTGATGTAATGGACTACCGATAGTACCTGTAATAAATCTGAATGCTCCTTTGATAATACCATAGTTGACTGTTAATAAGATACTTCCATTCCAGAATTAGAAGGATTGTCTGGAAATAAGACCCACATATTTTGTTTTATTAAATGTTGATTCACAAATGATTTTGTGATTATCAAGAACTATGAATGGTAAACAGTGCTTACATTAAATTAAAGGGAATTTCTTCGAACTTCACCAATATCTTATTTCAATTTTAAAAAATTTCTTGACATATTATTTACAGTCAAGAGGATTAGATATCTGATTCATGTACACTGCTGTCACTTAAATCAGCATGATTGACATGTTATTGTAATACTTGGAAGTGACTTACATGTAATATGTCTGATCTTTGTTTACCTTTTGTAACAGAATCGTTGGACTATTAATTGTTTACGAGTGAGATATTATATACCTAGGAAGAATGAGAGCGAGTTGTCTCTTGTGTCTTGTGAAGTAAGCGACACTCCGTGCCATTCTGTTATTGCCAGTTTGTCTGTTTGTTATTACACTTTGTACATGTCATCATCATTTGACAGCAGCAGGGGTCCAATTATTGTCCATGAATTAAATGTTTTAATTGAACACCCTCTAATGATTAGCAATGACTTTGGAGCCTAACGGTGCTACATGTACCCATGTCTTTTCCCATGCCATTGTGTCATCCTGCTTTGAAATGTGGAGGCAGGGCATTTATGTTTCGCAAACAATTTTTATTTATGGATGTTAAGCAAATGTTAAAGTGAATTGAGAGAATGTATTATAGATTTACATAATAAAAATTGTATTGCATTAAATGTAACTTGTGAAAAATGTGTACTTTGTTTTAATTTGATTTTTTAATTATTTGAAAATCTATTTCTATTTTTCAGAAACTTTTGTGAAGTTCAATTATATATGTTCTCTTGTTCTGTAGGTGTAATGTTAAATTTTGAGAGCGATATGCACATTTATTTGTGTAATGATATAAAGACCTACGGTCAAATGCATTCAAATATCAACCAAAACCAACGATATCAAACTTAGGGCTGTTCCAGCAAAACATATATGGTAGGGGGGGGAAGGCACTTTGAAATTTGGAGACCCACCGATAGAAGCAATTTTCAATTTTGTTGACCCCCACACATATTTATTTTTTTGTAAACAAGATCATGGTATGGAAGCGATTTAATCTTGTATTTAGCTCCGACATTTTTTTGGATTGACATGTTTTGATTTCTAGCATCACCGAAGAGTCCTAGGACAAAATTGTACTGTATATAGTGCAGTGAACTATTGAACTATGTATGAAAGAGTAGACATCTGAACATTCACACTTGCGCTTGTGAACTGCCACTTTTTCCTCAACTTACATAGTAACACAAGTGAATTCAAATAAAATCTGTTGATTACAACAGTATTTTGCCAAAACTAATCCATTGTTTCTCTGTACCATTGCCAAGTTTGATTGAATATAATATGTTTTAGATAAATATTCAGCCATTATTATATCAAAGCACCCAGAAAATAAAATTATTGAAGATGAACAACCTATTAGTATTGTCAGAAATTAACATTTTTCTCAACAGTTATTTTGCAGTGAGGATGACTGACAGCATTATAAAACACAAATTTTGCATTTGATTTCGAAAGGTTACAAATGCTTCCGATAGACCACCCACAGAAGTGATTTTATTTTGATCCCACCATGGCACATACTATTTTTTAAAGTGCCTTCCCTGGGTTCCATATATGTTTTGTTGGAACAGCCCTTAATCATTTCTAATGATTATTCAATTAATTTCATTTTTAGGTCACCTGAGATGAAGTCTCAAGTGACCTATTCTAATCGCCTTTTGTCCGTCGTCGTCCGTCGTCCGTCGTATGTCCGTAAACAATTTACATTTTCGACTTCTTCTCCAAAACTGCTGAAGCAATTTCAATGAAATTTTGCACAAATTTTCTAAGGCATAAGGCCAATCAAAATTGTGAATTATATGGTCCCCACCCCCCAGGGGGCTGTGGGAGGGGCCAAAAGGGGTAAAATTGAGTAGAATTTCAAAAATCTTCTTCTCTACTCACAGATGTGGTAGAATCAAATACTCTTCATAGATAGAAAGGTCTTAAGGTCCTTTACAAAAATTGTGAATTATATGACCCTGGGGTCTCTAGTTTCCCCCTGGGGAGGGGGTTAATTTTACTATACTTTATATTGAGAAAACACATTTTTGCGCATTATTTGGTCATTTGTAATAGGAAATGAGTGAAATGTTGTCAGAATTATCAGTATGAGATGGCCATTTAATCCTATTAACAAATTTTCTATAACTGACCCCCAGGGGCCTTAGGGGCGGGGTCAAAAGGGGTCAAATAGGCTAAAACTTCAAAAATCTTCTTCTGAAATTCTGGATATGGTAGAATCAAATACTTTTCATAAATAGAAAGGTCTTAAGGTCCTTTACAAAAATTGTGAATTATATGACCCTGGGGTCTCACGTTTCCCCCTGGGGAGGGGGTCAAATTTACTATAGTTTATATAGGAAAAACACATTTATGAGCATTTTTTGCTCAATTTTCATTGGAAACGAGTCAAACTTGGTTAGAATTATTAGCCTGAGATAGCATTTTAATATCATATCCACATTGGTTCTGGCCGACCCCCTGGGGGCAGAGGGGCGGGGCTAAAAAAGGGTCAAATAGGCTAAAACTTCAAAAATCTTCTTCTGAAATTCTGGAAATGGTAGAAACAAATACTTTTCATAAAATAGAAAGATCTTAAGGTCCTTTACAAAAATTGTGAATTATATGACCCTGGGGTCTCCTGTTTCCCCTTGGGGAGGGGGTCAAGTTTACTATAGTTTATACAGGAAAAACACATTTATGAGCATTTTTTGCTCAATTTTCATTGGAGACGAGTCAAACTTGGTTAGAATTATTAGCCTGAGATAGCATTTTAATATCATATCCATATTGGTCCAGGCCGACCCCCTGGGGGCAGAGGGGCGGGGCCAAAAAAGGTCAAATAGGCTAAAACTTCAAAAATATTCTTTTAAAATTCTGGAAATGGTATAATCAAATACACTTTATAGATATGAAAAGGTCTTAAAGTTTGTTTATAAAAATTGTAAATTATATGACCCTGGGGTCTCCTGTTTCCCCTTGGGCTGTTTTGGGGGCAGGGGGGGGGGGCTAAAAAAGGGTCAAATAGGCTAAAACTTCAAAAATCTTCTAAAATTCTGGATATAGTAGAATCAAATAATTATAGATGGAAAGGTCTTCAGGTGTTTTATAAAAACTGTGAATTATATGATCTTGGGGTCTCACATTAACCCCTGGGGAGGGGTCAAGTTTACTTTAGTTTATATAGGAAAAACATATTTGTGAACATTATTTGCCCAATTTTCGTAGGAAATTAGTCAAACTTGATTAGAATTATTAGCCGAAGATATAGCATTTTAACATCCATATCCGTCCTCGATGACCCCCTGGGGGACCAGAGGGGCAGGACCAAACAGGGTCAAATTGATTAAAATTTCAAAAATACCTCTAAGTTCACAGGTTTGATGGAAGCAAATACTCTTCATAGTCTAAAAAGGTCCAATTTATAAATCACTGACCAACTTCAAGGCCCAGCATATAGTGTTTATATGTCTTTAATTTGTTTCATTATTTGTTTCATTATATATTCTTACTCAGGTGACCGTTAAGGCCCATGGGCCTCTTGTTAATGATTTCACAACAACAAACCAAGTAATCCAGAGAACTGTTACATGTGGCTGAGTGACATATGGTAATATAGGTAAATAAATTACCTTTGACATCAGAAATTATATTACAAGGTCGGTTGGTCGATTAGGCTTTACAAAAAATTAATAGCCAGGGTCATTTACTTGTAAGGCTGACCTCAATATGTGTGTTGTATTCATGTAAATGTCTATCTTGAAAGGCTGCAAAATATTTGCAAAAGTGTTGTGTTTCTTTGCAATAGTGGAAATTCTAACCCATTTGATAGTGCTATCTCACCCGAGACACCAGACAGCACACCCTGCTTAGTCACATTATACTGACAAACCTGACATCCCTCTCACTTTATCGGGTAAGCTCAATGTTAAGCAGCAGTACAAACTACCACTTTTATGACAAAGATATATCGAGCAAAAAGACAGCAAACATGATTATCTCTACTGTATTTAATTTAATAGTTTAAAATTCAAAACAAAAAGGGTAAACATTTTGACATTTGATATGGTTATAGAGTTCTTAATCGAGTTTATCATACGTTAAACAAGACTACATTATGTTACTAATGGTCCTGTACAAGATATAGCGGTCCCTGGATATGTGGTGTGATCAGATATAAATAAAATCGCACAGAATCACTGAAATTTTGGTTCCAAATCATAACACATCTAAACACATGAACAGGTTGCAAAAATGCAAAAATGGTGATTTGCATCGGGAGTAAAAAAAATGTTTAAAAAAGGAGCCCAGTATATCAAATATCATTTTTTTCTTGGATGAAAAAGTTTCAAACAACGCAAAATTTGTAAAAATACCTGAAGATAAAAAAAGCAAAACATGTAAGTACAGTGTACATGTAGTTTAACATTTCATTCTCCCATAGTAAATACTCTTTTCCACATACTAGGTCCTGACAGTAGGACAGCAGAGGGAATCCAGCTTTCCATCATCCCCTTAACTAAGCCGAGGCATGTCCTTAAATGATCCTGGCTGTTAATAGTGAAAAACAACCAAACACACTCTCACACAGTCAATTTCTACCTAGGCCTTTAATGTCGTCTGAAATTTTGAAAAAAATACAGTTTTTGTTATCAGTGATCTGTTTAATCATAGGAAAGAAGAAAAAAAATACCATTAATGTACTGATTACTGTAAGATTGGTCAGGCTGATTACCATTAATAACAAGCACTTAATGCTTTCATATTGAAGAACACAAATTACACCTATACCAGTAATTTACTGTTGGAATTTTTCAGTTCGTTTTGATAAATAACAAAATACTTTTAATGTTGAATTAGTTACTGCATGGCTTCCAAATGATGTGCAAATAAGGACTAATTACAATTTTGAGACAATAAGTTGAGCTGCATACTTAATAATTCTCTTGCTTCCTTTCATATGTGCACAAGTCTGACCGATGTAAATCAGTTTCTATTTTAGTTTTACTACAATATATTCACGATTATATGCTTAACAAGTAACATTTGCACTACATTTGTAACGCCAAATTGGCATGAGTATTCACATGTACTCTATATTCAAACTCTTAACAAACAAGTCAGTGTTTGACACTGCGGGTGGCTAAAAGGCCACAAAAATACACTACCACTAGTCCCACAAGTCTGGGAGTACAACATCCAATAGCATTTGATAATACAATGAAAATGCTTAATAATATTTCTGACAATGGCAAGTTAACAAAGGTATAATGGAAGGCATTCTTTCCACATATTGTACACAGATCCTAATAACAAATGTGTCTTAACACTTTTCTTAAGTCGGTCATTCTTACTAAGAAATAAGTGTCAAACACATTTATAAGTCAGTCATTCTTAGTAAGAAAAAATTGTCAAAACTGAAGGATGTGTGATCTTTCAGATTTCAATCTCATCTTTTGAGAAACAACCAGAAGTGTCTAATTGTTCCAAATGTTGACCTAGCACCAATCACAAAAGGTCTGCTCATTATGCAGACAACCTTGTCTGTGTTGCAAGACATTTCAAGGCTTGTCAAAATGTAGCATGAATGCAATACAGGTTCACCAAAGATAGTTTGCTTCAAGAACAGCTTTGGTCAATGAGGATGTGACTAAGTACACTTCACTCCCTCCTTCTCACTCCTAGGATGCCTTCTGGTGTTTGTGTTGCGGCTCTGATGTATCTGTGAACTGGTCACTGCGCCGTTTACTAGATCGTTCACCTGTAGATTCAGTCCATAATTCTCCAGTTTTGACGTCCTTCACTTTTTGGAAAGCAAACGCTACATAAATAGCTGTAAAAGATGTTAAAACAACATGAAAGACATGGCATGCACATGATTATTTAGAAAGCTATGATACATTGCTAGAAATTAAGAGTCGACAAGCACAACTAACTCATGTATTCACTAATAAGAGTCCTACACCTACAGCAAGGTTTTTATTAGTTGTTGGAAACTGAGGTGCAATCATGTAAATAAATGTTTAAATGTTATCAATGATTTTTAGCACATTATGTGGTCCCTTTAGTAGTTTCCACCTCAATGCATGGCAACAGTAGAACTTAAGTCTACATATGTATTTTCTAAGATAACTTTTATCATAAACACATCATGGCAGTCATTTTGGATTTAATACTTTAGAAATTGAAAAAGATGTTTTCAGTAAATAGTGAAAGCTTGATCACACAACAAAGTGTTGTAATTTCTGTACTGAGCTCCAAGTCAAAATTCACTGAAGGTAGACTAGTACAATACTTACTTGATGCATCCCACTCAGCTTTTGACAATGTCCCCTATAAACAGAAGATATATGATTTTAAGATTTGTTGTTTAATAACATTTTACTGTCCTATCTTATCCTCACGACAAATGAATCAACAAGAACAAGTAAAAATACTATTTTGTTCCAGCAAACAATAGAATTGGTTTTGGTATTTTGTAAACACTTCATTTGGAAAGCAGGTGACCTTATAGTTTCTGACAGTTCTTTAATCTATCTTATACATTGTGTCAAGTGATAAACAATAGAAAAATTGTCATACAAAGGATTTGCAGAGAACGTACAAAGAAGCCTTATGAAATCATCAGCACTGTTTTTGGTATCAATAGTTGTAAACCAAAATCTAAACTCACCACTCGGACAGGACGGTGTTGTTTGAGGTCGTCTGGCCGAGTGTCATCTTCCTTGAGTTTATTAACAAAGGCCTGTGTGTCTTTGTAATCCTCGGGATTAGTCCCTACCAGAGCTGTCCCTTCTGGTGGAGGATAGCACTGGAAATACAAGTACTGGATTTGTTCTTTGTTGTGTGAGAAAACTTGACAAGTTTAAAGTTTCTTACTTATTCTAGGGGTTCTCACATCCATGTTGCTACAACTGAGGATTGTTATCAATATATCCCATTATGTACAGTAATAGTATGAAATCTTGTCTATCAAAAATGAACTGTATATAAAAATGAAATGTTAGATGTGTAGAAACTTTCTTTGTTTTCTTGGTGCCATTTTCTTGGTGCCACAAATATAAAAGCAAAGAAACTTGATGTATATTTACATCCCCCTAACAGTGGTACTTACTTCTAATGCAGACATTCTCCCTAACAGACCACGGTGTTCTCCCATTTCTGACTTTTCTGCGAAGTATTCATCAAACGGTTTCCTGTATACCAGTTTCATGCCCAACTCCTCTCCCATTCTACAACAACAAGGTTTACAGTATTGTTGATACTTTATACAGTTAAGAGTGAAGTCTTTTCCAGATATAGTAAAGCAACGTGACATACTTTTCACATTCTAAGAAATTATCAGTTGGAAATGACACAAGGCACAATGGTTATAGGTCGTCCTAACAATGCCAGTCCAATGACCTAATAAAGATAATAGTGTACAGCAATAAATAAGTCATCAATTATCTTGTACACAAAATTATATATGAAATACCAGCTAATGCTCTTGTAGTTAAATCAGTTAGTGAATTAATAACATAGTAACAATTTCATTTTTCAGTTATAATCAATACTCGTTTCATCTGTATTTGGTACAATACATCCGTTCTCTTACTTTTCTAATACTGGGAAGTACACGAGAAACTCTGGACAGTCCACTACTCCCTCCAAGTGGAAGTTGTACTTGGCCCCAAACAAGGGAATATTGTCCACATCCTCGGAGCAGAAACTCACACTATACACTTCGTTACCAGCACAACGGTCAGGGGAGTCTCGGATTCTCCGTCTACAACAAATCAGGTACCATCACAGGTATATAAAATTAAACAATAGAAACCATGCAAGGGACAAAGAAATAACCAAGTCTTTAAATAACCATTTGGTCTTGATACACAATTCATATTCTGTGTAAATTGGTAACTCTTGGAAGTGGTCCTACTGATCAGGTCGGCTTTACATAGGAGTGACATGGATATTTTCACACATACTTAATTTTACAATTTACATGCATTAACTTTTCACACATGACAGTGTTGTTATTTTAAGGATATATATATACACTTTTAGTCTTTTAACAACAAAGTTCATACATTTATAAAATATTACATGCTGGGAAACTTTTCGCAATCAAGCTACCTTCGCATAATTAGCATGAATTCCCCTTTGTGTCAATTTCCACTTTAACAGTAGTATCTAAGGAATATTTTACTGTACTGGTAGACTAGTCAAACAAAATTACAATCACAAGGCTATCCTTAAAACTTAAAAAAACCAAGAGATCCCAGAGGGATCTTGGCACCCACCAAAGAATGATCTATATCTGACAAAGAAAAGATGGATCTTTTCTCTACTTTTTAAACTTTTTCAAACATACTACATATAAA
The DNA here is from genome assembly GCF_041381155.1 of Argopecten irradians. Taxonomy (NCBI): domain Eukaryota; kingdom Metazoa; phylum Mollusca; class Bivalvia; order Pectinida; family Pectinidae; genus Argopecten; species Argopecten irradians. The sequence continues at coordinate 53,860,864 of NC_091135.1, read as the reverse complement.
ATTTGAGACAGATCGCTTCAGTACCTTTTGAGAAATAGTGCTAACAAACTTCAACTATCAAAATCCAAGATGACTCCATGGCGGCCATCTTGTTGATCAATTGGTCCCAAATCACAATATGCACAACTAGGGCCCTAGGGGAACCTACATGTGAAATTTGAGAAAGATCTATTCAATACTTTCTGAGAAATAGCGGTAACAAACTTTGAATATAAAAATCCAAGATGGCTGCCTGGCAGCAATTTTGTTAACCGATCAGCCCCAAATCACAATGTGCACAACTAGGGCCCTAGGGGAACCTACATATGAATTTTGAGACAGATCCCTTCAGTACTTTCTGAGAAATGGCGATAACAAACTTTGAATAACAAAATACAAGATGGCTGCCTGGCGGCTATCTTGTTGACCGATCGGTCTCAAAATGCAATATGCACAACTAGGTCCCTAGGGGAACCTACATATTAAATTTGAGAAATAGGGATATCAAACCTTAACTATCAAAATCCAAGATGGCTACCTGGCGGCCATCTTGTTTTTCCGATCAGCCTCAAAATCTGTATGGCACAACTAGGGACCAAGAGTACCCTCCATGTGAAGTTTGAACAAAATCCCTTACGTAGTTCTCAAGAAATATCGATAACAAACTTCAACTGCCAAAATCAAAGATGGCTGCCTAGCGGCCATCTTGTTTTTCCGATCAGCCTCAAAATCTGTATGGCACAACTAGGGACCAAGGGTAACCTTCAAGTGAAGTTTGAACAAAATCCCTTCAGTAGTTCTCAAGAAATATCGATAACAAACTTCAACTGCCAAAATCAAAGATGGCGGCCATCTTGTTTTTCCGATCAGCCTCAAAATCTGTATGGCACAAATATGGACCAAGGGGACCCTCCATGTGAAGTTTGAACAAAATCCCTGCAGCAGTTTTTAAGAAATAGTGATAACAAGCATTGTTTACGGACGGACGGCGGACGACGGACCATGGACGCAGGGCGATTTGAATAGCCCACCATCTGATGATGGTGGGCTAAAAAAAGACACAATGTGGAAATTGTGTTGATAGGGTCGCATCTTGCATCCTAATATAAGTTCTTGATTTTATACAGACGTCAGCTTTTTATTATTGTGTTTTATAAACCCTTACCTCATTTATGCAATACAATATAATAATTACATTTGTACATGAATTTAATCAAGCTTCAATTCTAATCTTTATAATGCAAAACAGTTGTTATACTTCCATGAAATATACTAAAAGTGTAACTTACACAATTTCATATGAGTCTGGTGTTGTTCCAATATAGTAACCCCCAAGTTTTAAACATTCACAGGCATTTTGTAGCATTAATTTGGCCTGGGGATAACTCTCAAAACAGTAATGGAAGGAGAACTGGCAGCTGGTGATATCAAACAGCGTGTCTCTGTCCTGGTAAAGGTCTTTAAGTCTCTTCTACAGTAAAAGATATATCAACTTTTATTATCTGGTCAAATTTGTAGGTTTACAGAAACAAAAATAACAGAGAAATATCACATCTGTGTGCAGCCAGGTCAAAGTCCATCTTTTTCTATTTACTGGTATATTGACTTGCCTTCATATCCACATCACAAATGACTATCAGTAATCTCGCCTTCATATCCTATCTAATTTGAATTACTTATTTAAAGATGCTCCACTGCTGACAAATGGTATTTGTTCACTATTAAAAACAGGAGCAGACAATTTAGTATTGTTCTTCGGTTACAAAAGTTACTTAATTTACACCATTACCGCCATTGAAAAGTTTGTGCTTCTTATTTTACTTCAAAATGAAAATATAAAAATATAATTAATTGCATCCCGAAAAAATTCCGGGAAATATATCCTATATGGAATTAAGTTTGATTGCTCATGCACCAAAGGCAAAATAATTTTTTTTGTATACTTTTTTGTGATAATTAGACATATATATACACGATTAAACACCAATTATTATTCAAATGATGAATATCATTTATGCTCTGTCGGCAGTGGAGCATCTTTAACAAACAAACAAAAAATAAATAAAATAAAAAAAGCATTTCTTTGGATGATTTTAATTGCATTACAGTGGTTTTAAAGTGAAAGCCAACCCATGACTATTTACAATAAATCTTTGTAAATACAATAGTAAAATATAAGCTAATTAGAGTTTTAATAGCTTACTTTAGTACAATCTGCAGCTATGAACTCAGCAGAGAAGATTCTGTTAGGTCCTCGATCATTGCGGGAACGGTCAACCATTTCCTGATAGCGACTCTGGCACTGTTCAACAGATGTGGCTGCTATGTCTGAAAGTCATCAGATAAGTTATAATACATTTTATACTATCATATAGCTTTCCATGTATTGCATGGTTATTATATGAAGCCAACCAAGACAAATGTCACACTGACAAGACAAATAACCATTAAACTATCTTCCTATGGCATCTATGGTCTATATAGATGACAGAGCTTTGCAGACAATCTTCATAATGTGCGCTAGCTTATATTTATTTATCAACTCATTTTAGGGTTTCTGCATTAACATTATCTAAGCTATACCAGGAAAACCGTTTATCAACGACAATCTAATCCATGAGATGGAACAGTCATTTTGACGATGATCAGTTGACATCACCACTTCAACATTAGTGATGTCATAATGGTCAAGTTTTGGGTGTCAGTTATACCGTCATATACTTCACTTTGCCTTGGTTAGTTTATATAGTAGAAGTGACAAGTAAATGTTAATATAGGGTGACAATTTCTTATTTTTCTAATAGTGGCGTTTACACTTGCATTAGAAAAACCAGGCAAAAAACTACATAATTCATCAAAATATTCATACAAAGCCCTCTCTTAATTTGTTCATCATAAATATTTAATTCATTTTTGTACCTGCACACACTATTTTTGAGATCTGTCCCTTTTTCCACTTGAGTAAGTCACCACCTTTACCACAACACATATCTAGTACTGCGAGATCCTTATATTCATTACTTTGACGACGTACTGTTTGGATTGTCTCTCCTGGATGAAAAAAAAGAGTTGATATTGTTTCTGTAAGATAACATATCTTAAACAATTTTGATCACTCTAGCTTTTGGATATTTATAGAAACTTTAAAGGCTGTATAAAGGATTTATAGGAAAAGCTGTACAGAAATGTTTTGATGCTTACATGCAGAATTTAAAAGAAGCTATGCATACAGATATATAGTGATGGGCAATCGGTTTGAAATCATAATTGATTAACATCAGCCCACAATTACACACAGCAGAATGTATTGATGCTGTGCAGAACCTGTTAACAAATATTGTAATTGACTAAGTAAGATAGGATTAACTTACCTATCAGGACACTTTTTATCCAATTATTAAAATTTCTGAGATGAAATATGCGACTCTCCTTTCTCTTCTCTAGACCAGATTCCTGTAACTCATTGTAATGCTTAGCCACAGTAGATGCATGATCATCTTGTTTCTCCATATGTGGCTGCATTGAAATTCACAAATCAATACCAATTAGGATTATCAACATTCAATGGTACAATCTATACAGAGACATGTACTTGGACCATAGAAAATTATCCATTTTCTGTTTGCTTTCTAGTTTCTCTTCTATTTGAATCTGTATGATTTGATTATCATTTCAGTGCTTCCTTATATGGTATCTATTTTATGGTCAGCTATCTGCTGGACTTAGCATCTTAGCAATAAAAGCATAAATATGCTTATCAATGGAATTTAGCATGATTGCAGCACATGCTGTATTTATGCTGTAAATTATTTAAAGGATGATGTCAGCACATATAATAGCAGCATATCTTCAGCACATGTCACATGGTAAGATTTTATCTATTGTTTGAACCTAAATGCAATAATTTCATTTTAGCACTTCTTTTTGAAAATCCAATGCATATTTTTTAAAACCTAGATGGAATAAATTTTGATTAATGATATAAAACTGTCTAATTACATAAATGTACATATTCAACTTTTTCATTTGCCTTTTCACATGTTGATGTAATATATGTGGTGTAACATGTCTAAACCGGATGTTAATGGAACTGGTCTATTTGTTTGTTTTTACAGGTGTTTGGTAGAACCAAAAAAAAAAACACATCATACTTACATTTGAGTCTGCCATCTTAGGTCAAATATATTTGTGACTTGAGGTTTTTCAGGGGCTAACAATGAAGTATCAACCAGCTGTAAAGATTAGAATTATTTTAATAATTAAAAGACTGCTATTACATGCATAACTTTCAGAGAAAAGTTATACAGTGATGTATAAATATATGTCAAGATTTGCAAATTGAGCCTACTATAATATCAGGTAAATCTAATGATTAGAAACTATCAACTTACATGAAGAATTTCACCAATAAAAATCTTTATTGTCAATAGAGTTAATCATGTACTGAAGCGTATTAGGCTCACATAAGATTTTTTTTTTTTAGGATAACTAAAATGTTTGAAAATATCATAAAGAAAATTCTCTTATATGAAACCAAATAAAATTATTTGGCGGCCGAGAGATAACTATATGGCAGCTGCTGCCACTTAATTTATCTTGGAAAATATTTTTCTGGAGAACGAAAATGTTTTATTTGGCAGCCGCCATTTCATTATTTAGTGGTTTTATTTGCCAGTCGCCAAATAGTACATTTTCGTTCTAATGAAAAATATTTTCCTATGTGAGCCTAATAAGCTTCCCTAATTATGAGATATTTGTGGCTCAAGGATTTGTATGTGAGAGGGATTTGTCACTGTCGCTTAATTTACACTACTAAACACCATGCGAGACACCTATCAACCGAAAATAAGAACCATTTTTCTCAACAAATACTTCTCTTACTCTTATAAGTCAAAAGAAACACCCATGTAAAGCTTAATAATTTCATGATGTTTAGTCCTTGTTTTAAGGACGGAAGATTTAGAAAAAATGTCTTAAAATTTTCATTAAAAAAATACGACAGCTCATGAAATGACGACCCGCTTCAGAAAGTAAGACCCTGCAAGCTACATCAATAAAAGTTGCTCCGATAGATATCAAAGGAAAATAAGTCATCGCACAACATCATGGTCTTAGTGACAAATATTTCTCACTCATAAATCCTTGCTGTGGCCTAACTAGCTATCTTAACAACATCCTCAGTATTCCAGGAATAACTCTCACTGTTGTAATACCCATCCCTGAAATAGGTCATAATATCAAAACGAAAGGCTTTGTGTCAGGCAGTTTGGTCCTTTGATGTACATCTGCAGACTCTGTGGACATCAGTTGTTTTTTTTCTTCTCCTTATTAGGTCTTATTTGGCCTTCAGTTTTAATACTATGACATACTTGTATTCCGGGAGCAGATATTAAAACAGTAATTCATACTTAATCATGGCCATGTTCAACATACAAAAGTATCGAAACTTCCATAATAGAAACCCCTGAAATATTGGAGACATGTATTTAAAAAAATATACAGTAAATGAAGGATAGTCTTGCATAGTCTATACACTGCAAATGTACAAAACAGTACTGGAAATTAAGTCAATGTTGTCCATCATTGCACAACTTCTATCATAGTCTATACACTGCAAATGTACAAAACAGTACTGGAAATTAAGTCAATGTTGTCCATCATTGCACAACTTCTATCATTGCATTGCTGTAAATGTATTATGTGCTAAAAGGCATTGGTGTATGTTGCAAATAAACATTATCATATAGTTCTTATGAACAGTAAATAGGCTAACTTTAAAGTTTTAAATAGTTCTATTACCATGAATTAATTACCCATCTACTCAGATTGATTTTATATTGAAATTTACAAAGTGCGGTTTTGAAGCTGTAATAAACTCAAAATATCAATCTTAATTGTTATCGTGTTATCTTCAAATATAAACGAATAAATACCAAGGGTTTTTTTGACACAAAGAGTCACTAAATGTCCAACACGCACCTGTCAATTTAAACGCGCCAGAAACAGCTCTCTCTCTCTCTCTCCAGCTCGTGGTCGTGTTTATGTTGGAAATCAGAATGTATATCGTAAACTATCACCGCAAAAGGTTTAAAATATCAATATATATTTTTGTTTAATATAAACCATTGAATGTGTAGGATCTTTCTCAAGTAAAACGTTTTCTTAGAGACATTAAGAAATTTATTGGATATTGTAAAATTTATCGTGTAATGACGTAATAACATAGACGTTCTCGTTTCTGGAAACTTGTTTACCACATGTGTCCTTTGACTTGTCGCTGTGTCATTTTCTGTGAACTTGCATCAGTTTGAGTGATGTTTCCTTATAATGGTGATGGTTTATAAGATTTTCTAGAACTATGTTAAATTCAGCACGTATAACCGTTCAAAGAACGGTTCAACACTTATGTCGGCAGCCAACTTCCCGGTGCGGCACAGGACCTGGACAACAGATAGGAGTGTGGGCGCGTCCATGGATATGGACATCTTTGAGGACAGTGGCTCATGGCACAGGTAAACTTCTACTAAATCTACACCTAGTTTTGATGCTAATGCATTTATTGTGACGGCATAAAAATATGTGCTAATATTAAGAAACGGAAATTTTGTGAAAAACTTTATTATAGCTGTGCTATAATAATGTAGATTGCAGAGTTCCAGATAGGCCTATATTTTGTGTCTTGACAAAACTAAACCTATTTTATTAAGGGTAACATTCAAGGGTCCAATTGGCCTGTAAAAGTGTACCAATTTGGGTAGCGTCACATTAGTAGCTGAGTAATACAGGCCAATTGGACCCTTGCATTGTTACCCAAGTAATAAAATGGGTTTAGTTTTGGCAAAAACATATCCTATAAGGTTTCTGATTTTTTTTTTAAATATTTTTTATTAAATTTTTATCATAATAAACAATACAAGACAATACAAAACATTAACTTGCATATCTTTACATGCATGAATACCTACAAATGTACATTATAGATCATGATTAATTCAATAGGTCTAAAGTTGATCATTTTACTTTCTATTACAATTAAGTGAAGATGGAATTATGTAGGGATTTGTTTTTAAATAAAGGAATTGCGAAATGTATTACCGCAATCGCATTGAACTTAGTTCCCTCACGTACACACTATCAAACTTACAAGCAAGCCTCAGACTGAATTATTGCTATTAAATAATACAGCATTGATAAATACCGTAACTAGTTACTATTTTTGTAATCATATCATAGTTTAAGATCATATGCAATATGTACATTGTATATAAGTAACATAAAAAATTATAAATGAAGCCATTTTTCCAATTTACTTTTCAAATCAATGCTATTTTTATACATTTTATGTTTTTTTTATTAAAAAATTATGTGATTTTAGTTCCAAGCGTATATGGTTTTTTAAGCTTATTAAGCTGATTTCATTTTCAAAACAGTTAATTTTTAGCCCACTATCAGATGGTTGGCTATTTAAATCGCCCTGCGTCCGTGGTCAGTCATCCGGCGTCCGTTCGTAAACAATGGTTGTTATCACTATTTCTTAAAATCTTCTGCAGAAACTTCACATGGAGGGTCCCCTTGGTCCCTAGTTGTGCCATACAGATTTTGAGGCTGATCGGAAAAACAAGATGGCCGCCAGGCAGCCATCTTTGATTTTGGCAGTTGAAGTTTGTTATCGATATTTCTTGAGAACTACTGAAGGGATTTTGTTCAAACTTCACATGGAGGTTACCCTTGGTCCCTAGTTGTGCCATACAGATTTTGAGGCTGATCGGAAAAATAAGATGGCCGCCAGGCAGCCATCTTTGATTTTGGCAGTTGAAGTTTGTTATCGATATTTCTTGAGAACTACTGAAGGGATTTTGTTCAAACTTCACATGGAGGGTACCCTTGGTCCCTAGTTGTGCCATACAGATTTTGCGGCTGATCAGAAAAACAAGATGGCCGACAGGCAGCCATCTTTGATTTTGGCAGTTGAAAATTGTTATCGATATTTCTTGAGAACTACTGAAGGAGTTTTGTTCAAACTTCACATGGAGGTTACCCTTGGTCCCTATTTGTGCCATACAGATTTTGAGTCTGATAGGAAAAACGGCGGCCATCTTGGATTTTGATAGTTAAGGTTTGATATCACCATTTCTCAAAAAGTACTAAAGGGATCTTTCTCAAATTTAATATGTAGGTTCCCCTAGGGCCCTTGTTGTGCATATTGCATTTTTGGACCAATCGGTGAACAAGATGGCTGCCAGGCCGCCATCTTGGATTTCGATAGTTAAAGTTTGTTATGGCTATTTCTCAGATAGTACTGAAGGGATCTGTCTCAAATTTCATATGTAGGTTCCCCTAGGGACCTAGTTGTGCATATTGCATTTTGGGACCGATCGGTGAACAAGATGGCTGCCAGGCCGCCATCTTGGATTTCGATAGTTAAAGTTTGTTATGGCTATTTCTCAGATAGCACTGAAGGGATCTGTCTCAAATTTCATATGTAGGTTCCCCTAGGGCCCTAGTTGTGCATATTGTGATTTGGGACCGATTGATCAACAAGATGGCCGCCAAGGAGTCATCTTGGATTTTGATAGTTGAAGTTTGTTACCGCTATTTCTCAAAAGGTACTGAAGCAATCTGTCTCAAATTTTATATGTAGTATGTTTGCAAAAGTTTAAAAAGTAGAGAAAAGATCCATCTTTCCTTTGTCAGATATAGATCATTCTTTGGTGGGCGCCAAGATCCCTCTAGGATCTCTTGTTTAATTGCTGATGAATTTGTGTACCGTAATTTATTTAGCAAGTTGAGTTACTAAAATAAAATACTGTATTTTGACATGAAAAAACAGCTCACTTTTATTTTTCACTTTTCAGAAAGAACATGTCCAGTCATGGTGACCACACGACTTTGCTCAACAGATGTTCACAGTAAAAGCGTCCGTCGGGGAAGTATACCTCTGTTTACTGGTAGTAGTGGCAGTGATTGGGTGCAGATAAACAGCAAACAGAATCATGTCAGGCGCTTTAGTGTGCAGACACGACAAGAACAGAAACAAAATTCATCTGATGAAGTTAAAAACATTCCAGAAGAAAAGAGAGATAGCATTGAAAAGCCAGTAGAACAGCTGACGTTGGTGCAGAGGTTTAAGAAAACTTATAAGGAACATGGAAAGGTTCTCATTGGCGTACATCTGCTAACTTCATGTGTCTGGTTTGGGACTTTCTACGGAATAGTAGATAGGTAATTATTAACCACTTATCTATTAGTTCAACAAAAATATCAGTAGGGAAATCTTTGATGATGTTTCATGTTTAGACAACATTATACTTTATTTCATGAGATGACATTTCAATTAAAAAAAAAAAAATTACATATATATATATATTTCATATAATATATATTTGAAATGCAATGTTGCTAACGCACACCACTAGATATGCTAGAACACCCAATGTATGTTATACACCAATGCATGTCAAAAATATGACAACCAATGCTTAAACAAATTATTTTTCAGTGGAGTGGACATTGTGGCACTTCTAGAAAGATTAGGCTTCAGTGAAACGATTACAAATCCATTTAAATCATCGAGTTTAGGAAACGTGGCTCTAGCATATCTGATGTACAAGTTGGCTACACCAGCCCGGTACACAGTAACGATTGGAGGAACAAATATGGTCATCAGGTATATGCGTAAGACAGCAAAAATTCCACCGCTGAAGCAGGAGGACAAATTACGGAGCATGTTCAAAGAAGGAGTGAAGGATGCTAAGGACCAGGGCACGATAAAGTTCAAACAAAGTAGGGCAAAGGCGAGGGTTAAGCGGAGGGCTGCTAATGCTCAGAGGACAAGAAAGGTGAAAGCTGCTGGCAGGAGGTTTATTTCAAACTTTAAATCAAGACGAGACAGGTTTCTTCTTAAATTGAAATCATCTCAGCTGAAAAAATATTCCAAAAGGAAAAGTAATGGAAATGGTGCTAACAAATAACTTCTAGTCAGTGATTATTTTAACAAATGTGTTACAGATTTAAAGAAATATGTCTTATTTGGTGGAATGTAAGAGCTGTGACTTTAAATTTTAATGCCTTTTATCACATAGTGTGCAGCAGTTTTAATTGGCACAAGACAGGTGGAAAACTATGACATATTGACAGATATAATTTCAGTCGTCTAAAAGTTTTCTTTATCTTCAATCAGAAAGTGTTGAGAAAGAAAGTACCGGGTATTTGTTTTCTTTATAAATCACAGGTGATTAGATCGGATGTCCTTACACAGTTTTTTTCCCCTTTTTTTCGGGGGAGGGCCGGGATAGAACTAACAATGCATGGTGCGGCATTTTTTGTCTGTCACATGGTATGATACCTAGGGTCAAAAAGGAACCAATTTAAAATTAATTTTAGGTCTTGTGCCCAAATTCTTTTGAATCCATAATTTGGGAGAAAAGAATTTGGTTCATACTGTGGCAGGAGTATTCTGGGAACCATGTGTGTATAAACTGTCTTTCTAGACTTTTTCTCACCTCAGTTACCTCCCTTGCTACACCAAAATGGTCAAATAAGCTACCTGTAGTATATCTTTGAATGAAATGTATATGTTACCATGAGTACTTATGTTATCTTAAGTTTGAATTCAAACGAGTAAATTGAAGTCATATACAATTACCTACCCGGATAATACACTTTATGAAGTGAAATTTGTTCACTTGATTTTACTGTATTGAATTTCTTAGTGTTTTAGATTATTTTTCAAACATACAAATGTACATTGATTTCATTGTTAATACCTTAAGTTGAATAACTTATTAAAGAATGTTTACAATAACTATACACAAATGTGTGATTATGATGGTAACATATTCTGATTATATTGTGTTGTGCTTTGTTTTATAGACTCTGATGTGGTATATAGAATTTTGTAAAAGTTATCATTGTCACACTAAACAGAGAGAATAAATACATATATGTATATTCTTGCGCAGGATTGGTTTTGTCCATTTAGTGAATGTAAGTCCTGAATATTCCTTCTATTTTGTTTTACCTGTGAGTATTTGCCAAAGGAAAATCTTTTGTATGATTGAAGTTAGCCAGGAAATAATATATGAACATTAATTGATAAATTTCAACGTAAGTTCATGATTCTCATTCCTGTAATTTATTGTATGCAAATTTGTAATTAAAGTTCTTGATTGAACACACACAGCAGTTTATAGAATGTTGGCTTGTTCATGCAGAGTTAAAAAAAATATTAACAATAAACTTATTAAATAATTTATGATATGATTTACTTCTTATTCTTTGTTCTTTATATCTTGTTTAACAGTTTAATAAAGAAAAAAAAGCTTTATCATTATCTCAACTACTTGTCATTTAGTATAATTATTTTGATCATCAGTTCAGTACAGTGTACTTCATACCATAGTTAACTCAAGGTGGTCACACTGACCCACATATTGACCCTTGACCTACACTTAAAAATATTTTTAATGGTCTGTCGCCTTGACTACTTGTATAATTTTAACTAGACTGGCCACCAGTCTCCAGATTATTGAAAAAAATCACTAAAGTTTGGCTTGATTATTGTTGTCTCCACTACATGTCTGATTCTAATTTCAAACTATGGGGAGATAATCCAATGAACTCTGCTGAGACAGTTTTATCAACAACTTAGGGTCTGGGGGCCAGTCTAACTTTTAACTGAAGTATTGCATATCTGAGGTTATCAATGAACCAAGATGCTGCAAGGGTAGGATCCTACCAAATTATAGATCACTCTGACCCTAACTTTGACCTCCGACTTCAGAAGAAATTCAAGAAAAATATTTTCTGAGGATTCTATATGTAGATTGGTTCTTCCCATAACAAAGATACAGAATCATGGAGGTTGAGGCTTACACTTTATGGAGGCAGCTACTGGTATATATCTCTTATTAGTGGCACTGTTTGAGATTCTGTTTCACAATTAAGCCAAAACCAAAATTTCAAAATTTGATCTATTTTAATGAGAAAGTTTGCCAGACACTCTCCATAGATTTTGTGGGAACGTTAGCTTCACACCTGGGGAATCTATAGGTTCGCTGCTTATAAGTGAGGTAAATTCTATCAATTAGGCCTAATATATTGTGAAAATGAATAAAGGGAACTGTCTGAACAAGTAAAACAGCTTGGCCTGTGTCCTACATTTTGATTTCTAAACTCATAAATACAAGTTAGTTTAAAATAACAAATCAATAAATCATCTGACCCAAAGGGTCAGAATGACCTGACATAGTTATCATGCTTCATCCGTCATTTTGTGTTGTGCACCATGTAGTAATATTTAAGGATTAACTTGAATAGATTTTTTATGTTATGGGGATACATGCGTAACACAAAAATCTGAGTATACTGTAAATAAACCGCGAAGTGGTTTATGATGAGAGTACACTCAGATTTTTTGTGTTATATCTCCATAACATAAAAATATATTCAAATTAATAATTCAATTTACTAAAGATAATCTCTTCAATATTCAAAATTCATTTTGGGACTCTTCTGTCTATGAAATCATTACGCAGTCATCTCAGCGAATCAGAAGCAACGTTATAAACAGCGACGCCATTTTTTCCTTAATGGGCTGATAAAGTAAATTTTTAAGCCAATGAAAAATGCTCGTAACAAGCAAAATTGAATTATTATGTAAGACTTTAAAAGTCAGCTTTGATAAATATATTGTGCATCTATGAATGAGTTGATTAATTATTGACAGATATAATATATCAAGTAAGTATATTACTCTAAACTTTATTTGTCATATACTTTACTTTTCATAAAGGATTTATAAGTGAGATTTTCATATTGGAAACATATGTACACAGGACCACTCGTGTTGGAAGGGGAAGTAACTCTTAAATATTATTTTGACAATTTTGGAACTCTTCAATCGGGTGGTAAGAAAATTATACCGGCCGGCGGAAAAGTAAACAGGTAAATTAAAAACCCTATCAAATCCATCGCCATCATAATCAAATGAACGTAAGTGTAATATATAGATCGCAAATAATGCAGTAGGTAAACATTTCCGTTTGTTTATAAAAGTATATTTTCATGATTAGTTAAGATATGGCCGAGAAAGAACCAGATTTTGCAGAGGATTCTGTAACTGATTTCGACCCGGACGCACAACAGTTCGAAGCAGGAGATGGCGATCATGACGTCGACACTACATCAACAAACCATGATGAGTCTGCCGTAGAAGATCCGGTATGTACATAATAAATAGTCTAATTGCTTTAATCCGCGTTACTTATTATATTAGGTTTGAAAGAGCCCCCCAAAGTTTGGCATTGGGCATTTGAACCAGTCTTTGTTTTCATCAGGTTTGGCACAACCACAGTCAGGCTCTGCTTCTGGTTTGAAAAAAATATAACCTTCCCCTACAACCTGTTCATACGATCTTCATTGATTTGCAATGACAAAGGAGTTGATTCGTGGAAAACAGCTGCTGCAACTTTATCATTCAATACATTACATGTACAATAAACAACAGACACAAAAGGAAGTGACCCATTATTCTCAAATAAGAAGAATGGATTTGTTTAGAAACAATCAATTAAAACTCATCTTGCATTAGCAAATCAATACTCCAAATGGACTATATTAGACAAGTTTTGTGTATAATACACAAGTTGGCTTACAGTATCATAAGTCCACAATTGGATTCATGATTGATAAGCTAGTTGCAGAAAAAGTTATTTTCATTTTATAGAACAAGTTTTAATGCTGCCCGCTTAAACATAAAAAGGCCTAATATTAATAATGAAGTAAATAGTTCCTTTGGTTTTAATCTCAAAACAATATCATAAAAGTTTTCATCGGATTAATTACATATCAGAAATAAATGATTAGTTCACAAGCCTATCCATGCCTTTATTTTAGGAGCTGGAAGCAATCAAAGCCCGTGTAAAGGAGATGGAAGAAGAGGCAGAGAAATTGAAAGAAATGCAGAATGAAGTAGAAAAACAAATGAACATCACCTCACCAACAACAACACCTACTACCGGTATGTATTATCATAACCAAGAAATCTCCAACAACCGTATGATTTTCACTGCCTGTATGTAACAAGAGGAACTTTTTTGGGGAGGGATAGGTTTGTATTGTGTATCTGCACATTTGTGTGGGCTTTATCTCGACTGTATAGCTTTGGATTGGAGTTTGATGTAGTATATATATATGGCTTCCTCTAATTGAGACAGCGTGTCGCATACCAGTACTAGGCCACTGTGACTTATCTTTTGACCTTTGACCAAAAATTAATTAAAAAAACTAGTCTTAGGGTTTTTATCATGTACAAATGGGTCCAGAGTCTATATATATAGGTGAGACTGTGTTGCTCACCTTAAGCCAACTGACCTATTGTTTTTTTTTTCATCTTGCATCAACTTTTTGGGTTTATTTGAAAAAAATAAAGGTAAATTTTTCTACAATTTTACTTTGATGGAATTTTTTTTTCCATTTTGGTTGCAGCTGGATTCCCCACAGTTGAAGAAAAACTTGAAGCTGATAACCGATCTGTATACGTTGGAAATGTAGGTATCTTTTTATTGTGTTCTTGGTCAGTTTCATGTCAGTAGTTGGAAATCCTAATGCAAGTATTGGCTATACATGTTTTGATGTTATAAACTGGTTCAAGAGATGATGTTTAACACATGTTAGACTAAAGAGCTACTCTGTAGCTATGATTTCAATTTATTGCTGATCTTGAACCAGTTTTCATATCTTTACTACTGTTGTGAAACATATATTAAATTATTAATTAAAATAAAAAAATATATCTTAATTAATCATATTTCAGTGGGGGTTTTTGGTCGAATCTACAGCCGAACTTCGGCTGTTTCCCCTAGCCAAAAATGCCTTATTTTCCCAATTTTGAAGTCAAATTTCCCAATAAAAACTGATCAAATGCAGTGAAATAACAAATAATTTGGGATTAGAAACAATTTTTATTTCACAAAATGAAAACAAAATCGAATGAGCATAACTAGGTCGCTAGGTGCACCTTCAGTTCAGAGACGTTTTACAGACATTCAAGCCGATAAAAACAATAGTTAACTGCATTTAAGTTATTTAACAATGTTTCCAGAGTTAACTTACATAATTTGTTGTCTAATTATTATTTTTTCGACATAAACAAGGAGTTTTTCTGTGTAAAAACGATATCTGTTCAAGGTAGGAAGTAGTACTTGGAATCTAATAATGGAGCTGGAATCTGGTTTATGGAATTCAGGAATTTAGAAAAAAAAATGGATAGAGAAACGAAAAAAAAAGTTTTAAATATGCAAATAGTGCTGCAAATTAATTGTTTTATTTTTATTCTAATAATAGAAGGAAAATATCTTGTTAAATAGCATTAGATCATTCTAAAGTTTATGATTTTTAATTTTCTAATAAGTACAGTACTGCGATAAAATATGGAATTTTGGGGAGCAAGTGGAATTTAGTTTTGGCAATTGCAAGTGAATTATTGGACTCTACTTGCCCGTGGCAAGTGATTTTGAAATTTTTTGACACCCCTGAAATTTTTCCCAATTTTTTTCCAAATTCCGAGTTATTTTCCCAATTGAAAAGGCATGGGCTGTTGAAAATAGTAAGTGAAAAAAACCACTATTTAAATCTTTGGCTCATCCATTGCTAGATATTAGTGAAAACTTGTAACTAAACTCGAAAGTGTCGTTAACCTAGAATAAAGAAATATTTACAACAATACATCATGTACATAGCCTTGCTAGTTTAACTATATGCACACTTTTTCAAACAAGACTTTCTTCAAACATGCCATTTTATTCCTTAGTTTGGTTATATTATTTACATATCATATTCTTGTTACATCATTTGCAAATTGTTAGCTCACCTGGCCCGAAGGGCCGGTGAGCTATTGCCATGGCGCGGCGTCCGGCGTCCGTCCGTCAACATTTCCTTTAAATCGCTACTTGTCCTAGAGTTCTGCATGGATTTTAACCAAATTTGGTCAGAAACTTCGTTAGGGGAAGGGGATCAGATTTTGTATAAATGGTGACCCTGACCCCCCTGGGGCAGGAGGGGCGGGGCCCAATAGAGGTAATAGAGGTAAATCCTATAAATCGCTACTTGTCCTAGAGTTCTGCATGGATTGCAACCAAATAAGGCCAGAAACTTCCTTAGGGGAAGGGGATCAGATTTTGCATAAATGGTGACCCTGACCCCCCTGGGGCAGGAGGGGTGGGGCCCAATAGGGGTAATAGAGGTAAATCCTATAAATCGCTACTTGTCCTAGAGTTCTGCATGGATTGCAACCAAATAAGGCCAGAAACTTCCTTAGGGGAAGGGGATCAGATTTTGCATAAATGGTGACCCTGACCCCCCTGGGGCAGGAGGGGCGGGGCCCAAAAGGGGTAATAGAGGTAAATCCTATAAATCGCTACTTGTCCTAGAGTTCTGCATGGATTGCAACCAAATTTGGCCAGAAACTTCCTTAGTGGAAGGGGATCAGATTTTGCATAAATGGTGACCCTGACCCCCCTGGGACAGGAGGGGCGGGGCCCAATAGGGGTAATAGAGGTAAATCCTATAAAACACTACTTGTCCTAGAGTTCTGCATGGATTGCAACCAAATTTGGCCAGAAACTTCCTTAGGGGAAGGGGATCAGATTTTGCATAAATGGTGACCCTGACCCCTGTGGGGCAGAAGGGGCGGGGCCCAATAGGGATAATAGAGGTAAATCCTATAAATCGCTACTTGTCCTAGAGTTCTGGATGGATTGTAACCAAATTTGGCCAGAAACATCCTTGGGGGAAGGGAAACAGAACTTGTATAAATTTTGTCTCTGACCCCCCCGGGGGCAGGAGGGGCGAGGCCCAATAGGGGAAATAGAAGTAAATCCTATAAATCGCTACTTATCCTAGCGTTCTGGATGGATTGTAACCAAATTTGGCCAGAAACATCCTTGGGGGAAGGGGAACAGAACTTGTATAAATTTTGGCTCTGACCCCCCCGGGGGTAGGAGGGGCGGGCCCAATAGGGGAAATAGAGGTAAATCCTATAAATCGCTACTTGTCCTAGAGTTCTGCATGGATTGTAACCAAATTTGGCCACAAACATCCTTTGGGGAAGGGAAACAAAACTTGTATAAATTTTGGCTCTGACACCCCTGGGGGCAGGAGGGGCGGGCCCAATAGGGGAAATAGAGGTAAATCCTATAAATCGCTACTTGTCCTAGAGTTCTGCATTGATTGTAACCAAATTTGGCCACAAACATCCTTTGGGGAAGGGAAACAAAACTTGTATAAATTTTGGCTCTGACCCCCCTGGGGGCAGGAGGGGCGGGGCCCAATAGGGGAAATAGAGGTAAATCCTAAAAATTGCTACTTGTCCTAGAGTTCTGCATGGATTGTAACCAAATTTGGCCAGAAACATCCTTGAGGTTAACAGAATTCGTATAAATTTTGGCTTTGACCCCCTGGAGCAGAAAGAGTGGGGCCCAATAGGGGAATTAGAGGTAAATATTCAAATTCCTTTAGAAAAGAAACAATGAACTTATATTCAGAACATTACGTAGCATTACAAACCAGGTGAGCGATACAGGCCCAGAGCTTGTTACTATTCACATGGAACCTAAAATCAAAATTTACTTTGGTTGGGGATACAAATTTTTTCACTGACTTTATAACAGTATCTATGTAACACATGTTAGACATTAATATTTGGTACAGGAGTATTCAAGAAATGATGTTTTTACATGTTAGACTAAAGAGCTACACTGTAGTGTTGATTTCAACTTTCAGCTGATCTTGAATACAACTGCTAAATAAACAAGCAATATAAAATTGTACACAGCTTAAAACACATGGTCCAAATTCGAAGGATCAATGAGCTTGTGTCATGGATGCTGTATCTGTTGTCTGTCCATCAACATTTCCTGTAATTTGATATAGTCATTGAATTGTCATGATCACATGTGAATAATTCAACTTTTCTGTTGGATAAATACATACACAATGAATACTTTTTCGTTGATTTTATAACATGTACAGAACAATATCTATGCAACACATGTCAGACACTGAATCAATGATCGGTACAGAACTTGTCAGAAGTATTCAAGAAATGATGTTTTTACATGTTAGACTAAGGAGCTACACTGTAGTGTTGATTTCAAATTTTCGCTGATCTTGAATACAACTGCTAAATACATATACTATACACAACATATTCAAATATTCCATCGTTAACTGCTGTTTGAGAATCACCTAAACCTCAGTATAGTCTTGATTGTGTGTTTTAGGTGGATTATGGAGCTACAGCTGAAGAACTAGAACAACATTTCCATGGCTGTGGATCAGTGAACCGAGTGACAATTTTATGTGATAAATATACCGGGCATCCTAAAGGGTACAATATGGCTGATCATAACATTTGTGAAAATTTGTTGTGCATTTTATCTTAGTTTTTAGAGATAAAAAACAATCAACAATATGTATATATATAAAAAGAGAGAAAACTTTATTAAAATGGGTGTAAAATCCTACTACCTAGAAGATTTTGATGCTTTCCATCTTTTTTCCTCTGATAATCTTAGATCATAATGTTATAGTAGATAGTTGTCTTGTTTATTTTTCAGATTTGCGTATGTAGAATTTGCTGACAAAGACTCTGTAGCCACTGCACAAGCCCTAGACGATTCACTTTTTAGAGGCAGACAGATCAAGGTATGTACTAACAGATGCTGACAAGTATAAATAGTTTATGTTAATTAATCTGGTAGAAAAGTAAAATGTATTAAACATTATATTTAGTGCTGATGATCAATGCAGGTCAGATACACATTTTACAAGAATTCCTGTGTTAATTGTGCATTACCTAGTGTAGAAAATTGATCATATTGTAAGGGAAATTGCATCCAACAGTTAATAAATTATATTTTGTAAAACTTGGACACATTGTCTTTAAATTGTCGTTTTGTAGGTGACCGTCAAAAGGACAAACCGTCCGGGCATTAGTTCAACAAATCGACCTCCACGTGGCCGAGGTTTTCGGAGAGGAGGTGGTGGGTTCCGAGGGTCTCCATATGGTGGTTATTCCCCACGACCAAGAGGGGGCAGATTCACGTACGTATATGCAAAATAATGCCAAGTTTTAATAAATATTTTATTATAATTAGTACAGAAGTATTCAAGAAATGATGTTCTTTACATGTTAGACTAAGGAGCTACAATGTAGCGTTGATTTCAACTTTCTGCTGATCTTGAATACAACTGCTAAATACCTAACATTTCTTTCGAAGTCCATCAAAGTTGTTAAGTTTTTGAAGTGTCTTTTGTGGTTTATGGTCTAATTTATCTCTGATCACATTAAAGTGTTTATTCATCAATTCCTTTTAAATAACAATGCAATTCTCCAAAAATGACATCAAACTTTATCTGTTAAAAGATATTGTGACCAGTTTTCTTTAAAGAAAAAAGTTTATTGATATATGATTTACGAAGCAAGTTTAATAGCACATTAATGTTTTATTTTGATCAATCAGTGTGAATGAATTCTGTTTCAGAAACAACACAGGTTTTAAGTGTACTAGCTGATGAAACTTGTATACATTTCATTTATGTAATAGGTTTAGCTTACCATTTATTATTTACCATCTTGTATGATGTCAGCATTGTATTCTTTGATTGTAGGCACATAGATAACCTCTAAAACTGTTTAATCAGAAATCTTGGTATTTAACAGGAATAGAAAGTGTTGCATCTTTTTGCTTCAAATGTCATGCTCATTACAACTGGTATTTAAGAATAGCAGATTTTAAGTGAGATTATTTCATGAAATAGACAGAAAATGCTATGGGTGATTCGAAAACTGGAATCATGTGTAAACACCTGAATCTTTGTTGGGTGAGACTGCATGTTGATTTTCGATTTACCTTATTTCATGGAAAATTGATCTACTTGACTGTCTTAATAAGGTCAAAAAAAGTCTGTAAAGAGTTCCCTATTTTTTTTATTCCCGACCCTAATTTTTTTCCCACTTTTCTACAAAATAATTATAGGTTGGTTTTTCGATCTCAGACTCCAGGTCTGGCCATTATTTTAGAGTGATCTACTCTGTTTTTTCGCCAATGTAACCCTAAACAGACTTTTTTATTTTTATTTTTTTTTTTTGGCCTAACTTAATTTGATTTGTAAAGGATGGTCAGAAGACAAGTGACAAGATATTGATGATAGTGGTATATTTGTTGGAAGGTTGGTTGATTGGGCTTAACGTACTATTTTCAGTTTATTAATAAGTCGGTCAAGAGTAACCTCCCCTAGCTGTGTGTGAATGTCTGTGTTTTTGGAGGCTGCAGTAACTTATGCTCTTTCATATTGTCATCTTTCTGTAACATGCCACCTTGGGTACTAAGCAATATGCCCATCTGGTTACATTAAACTGACAACTGACAAATCCGTCTTATCACTCTTTATGCTGAGAGCTAAACAGCCTACCTCACAGGGACAAGCTCTCAACTTGAGGCTAGAGGTGATGTGGAGTCAGGGAGATGTTAGGAGGAAGATGTGGAGTCAGGGAGATGTTAGGAGGAAGAAAGTTAGTTACGAAGAGAAAAATTAAGATCCTATTTAGTTGCCTTTTATAATCATGCAACGGGTAGCAGGTTCCATTCTTATGCAAACTGTTTTACAGAATCACTTCCGGTCAGAAGTTTATTAGGAAGCAATAACGTAAATATCCACTTTGTAGCAATGTTCTGGACACCTTACACATGTGACACACAGTATTTCTGTACATTTGTATTTCACACAAGTCTGACCCAGTCACAGAAACCATCACCTCAAAAAGAAATCCTTAGTATGACTCGCTAATGACTCGCTAATGACTCTTATATATCCATTATTAAACAGTTGCAATATTCACTCAAAATGGGAAATACAAATAGAATTTCTATCTTATAGGCCATATAAGTGTTTGTTCTTTAGTCTTTGAAGGCAAAGTGGAAAATTTGAAAAAGTGAAAACCTATCTAGTTTTTTTCACTGGATGGTATGGTGTTGTCTATTTTAGATTCCATTCGCAGTACGGTAAACCTACTTGTTTTTAATGTGACTTAATTTTGCTTTTCTATGCTATCCGTTCACAATTTTTCAGATAGATTTTATTTGATCTGTGCCCAAAGCATTTTCATATCAGTTTCAGTTTCTTACCACTGAAATATAATTGCAGATGAAAATATGTTGATTTACAGTAACTTATCTTTCCAAGTCAGCTAGCCAACCAATCAAATTACACCTCTTGAGATGTTAGTGTGTTGATATTGAATATATCTCATATACATTTTATCTTGACAAACTTAGATTTTATTTACAACTCGCTAGGTAGTAGATTATCATGGATCTTGTCACAATGAGCTAGTTTTAGCCCACCTGGTCCGAAGGGTATATGAAGATGTGTCATGGTATGATGTCTGTCAGTCAGCGTTTCCTTTAATTTGCTACTAGTCATGAAATTGTGAATAATGTAACTTTACTGTTGGATAAATGCATACACAATTGACTTTATAACAGGACAATATCTATGTAACACATGTTAGACATTAATATTTGGTACAGGAGTATTCAAGAAATGATGTTTTTACATGTTAGACTAAGGAGCTACAATGTAGTGTTGATTTCAACTTTCAGCTGATCTTGATTACAACTGCTAAATATCTATACAGTTTTTCATAGAGGTGATCATCAATTTTATGAAAATTGTGCACAGCTTAAAACAATGTCTGTAACTAATCAAAACATGCTGGGCTTAACAAGCCGGGTGAGCAAAACAGGCCCTCTGGACCTCTTATTGCAATACATTCAATCATTGTATTAGATGGTGATAGTCCTGAGGTTATAATGCAGCATATCCATGATGAATTTGGATAATTTTTTCACCTTTTCTCTTACTGTTGATTTTATTTTCTGTTTCAGTCGGTACAGACGGGCCTCATACTATTCTCCTTACTGATGCAAGTTTAGCCATTAAGATTACTGACACCAAGGAAAAGCTATATTGGGATCCAAATTTTATCAGAGCTCAAAATAGGAAATACATTAATTAAAAGATAAAAAAGCAAAAAGGAAAAGAAAGAAAAGGAAAAAGAATTAAAAAGTAAAATCAAATTTAGTATCATGACAAAGTATTTCTATATTTAAAAGATATTTGGTCCTCAAAATTAAGAATTAAAAAAAATTCAGATTGCCATTCTAGTAGGAGTCTACTACTTAATTAACTGTTAGGAGCATAATTTAGAAAAATAAAATCTAGAGCAGTTTTGGTATGTCTAAGAAAAGAATCTCGAGACCAGTTGATTTGGTCTTTCCTGTGTAAATGTGGATGCTGGGGAAATTGAAGTCTCTTGATAATTTGTAAATAAATCAAATTCAGTTCTAGAGCAAATCAATAAGTTCAGCTCCTCATTCCATCTTTAAAAATAACATAAAAAAAAGAAAACCCTAAATTTTCATTGCAATTTTATAGCTACTAACTATGTTTTACCAGTTTTTACACTGTTAGAATAGACAGTTACGAAACAATTTTTATGTACCGTTGATATTCCAAATTAATTTTAGTAATTTTATTATAAACCATTCTATTTTAATATGGTAAGGCTGTACAGATTCTGTGAACTAATACAGGGTTTAGCTTTTTTTCAGGTTGCAGAGTCCTGACGTGTTCGGGTGTCTGTGCAGGTCCCCAATCTTTCTCTAATTGCTTTATTTATAGCAGGTACTTTCTGACTTATTACAAGGGGAATAAAAAGAGAGCAAATATGGATAAAAGAGAGAATATAATCTGTCAAATTAAAAAAAAAAGATGAATAAGTAAAAAAAAAACACACCTTAGTACTAAAAAAAGGTTAAAAAAAAAAAAAAAAAAAAAAAAGGAAGGAAGGGGGAAAAATAGAGCAAAAAAGAAATTCTCGTATGGAATATGAAGGGAGATTGAGAAAAAAAAATGAAAAGAATGAAAGGAAATAAAAAGAAAAATGAATGAAAAGAGAGGAAGGAAAAGAAAAGTTAAATTATGTGAAAAAAATGTATGAAATGATATGATGAATAAAAGTGAAAAGAATGTGGTTGCGTTTGTGATCTTTTGTACTATAATATCCTTACCAGGGTCGCACGTCCGTTATCTGTTCTCTCAAGTCATATATACACCCACCGGGACTTGGCACAATTTTTTTACCAACAGTGTATATATAAGTTTATTAAGGTCACCTGAGACAAAGTCTCAAGTGACCTATTCTAATCGCCTTTTGTCTGTCGTCGTATGTCTGTAAACAATTTACATTTTCGACTTCTTCAACCAAACTGCTCAAGCAATTTCAGTGAAATTTTGCAGAAACCTTCTGAGGCATAAGGCCAATCAAAATTGTGAATTATATGGTTCCCACCCCCAGGAGGCTGTGGGAGTGGCCAAAATGGGGTAAAATTGAGTAAAATTTCAAAAATCTTCTCTACTCACAGATGTGGTAGAATCACATACTCTTCATAGATAGAAAGGTCTTAAGGTCCTTTACAAAAATAGTGAATTATATGACCCTGGGGAGGAGGTTAAGTTTGCTATAGTTTATATAGGAAAAACACATTAATGAGCATTTTTTGCTCAATTTTCATTGGAAATTCGTACAACTTAATAAGAATTATTAGCCTGAGATAGCATTTTAATATCATATCCATATTGGTCCTGGGGGCAGAAGGGCGGGGCTAAAAAAGGGTCAAATAGGCTAAAACTTCAAAAATCTTGTAAAATTCTGGAAATAGTAGAAGCAATTTATTATAGATGGCAAGGTCTTAAGGTGTTTTACAAATATTGTGAATTATTTTCGTAGGAAATTAGTCAAGCTTGATTTGAATTATTAGCCTAAGATATAGCATTTTAACATCCATATCAGTCCTTGATGACCCCCTGGGGGGCAGGACCAAACAGGGTCAAAATGATTAAGATTTCAAAAAATACTTCTGAAGCAAATACTCCTTATAGTCTAAAAAGTCAAATTTATAAATCACTGAACAACTTCAAGGCCCAGCATATAGTGTTTATATGTCTTTAATTTGTTTCATTATATGTTCTAACTCGGGTGACCGTTAAGGCCCATGGGCCTCTTGTATTATAGTATATAGGGGTCAAAGGAGTAATATCAACAGGTTTTTCCAGTTGACACGGGATCCCATCAAATGTAAGTCTGTAGGATACGAATTACTTCAAATGTTAAATATGGGACAAAGAAATAATTAAAACCGTGTGGACAAAAAATTGTAAAATTTTCAAGGCGATCTGCCCCTTTATCAAGGCGCAAAACGAACACGATTGCATAATATGACACGAACAGTTAAACGGGACAATGCAATAAGACAAATATTTAACAGCACAGTGCTAGCAAATGCATACGGTTCCATGCCGCACAAACTGGTCCAACTTGCACTGAACGGTATCATGTGACGGAGAAGACAAGACATCTGCTGAAAAGCTACTTTGACAAGCTAGAGCTTAGATTCACAAAGACTACACAACCTCGTGGCAACGTATAGAGGTCGGGATAGTCACTGGCTGTACAGTGTCGGTGATTCTGTTTGCTGCAGCCATGAACCTAATGGAGAAGATGAGTAGGGGACCATGGATGAGAGCTGGAGTTCGACAACCCCCAGTAAGGGCATTTATGGATGACATGACCATCAGCACAAAGACAGTCATTGAGGCAAGATGGACTCTTCAGGAAATTAAAGACATCATCGTTTGGGCCCGTATGAAGATTAAACCATCAAAGTCCAGAAGTCTAGTTCTGAAGAAAGGAAAGATCAAGAATGAAACATTCAAGACTGCAGATGAAACCATCCCAACAGTTTCCGAAAAGCCAGTTAAGTGTCTGGGGAAATGCCTTGACGACTCGCTCAGCTATACTGACAACGTTAACAACACGCAGAGGCAGCTTGAGAAATGGATGGACACTATCGACAGAAGTGGCTTACCAGGAAAACACAAGACCTGGATATACCAACATGGAGTATTACCTGAGTTCTGTTAGTCTATGACGTACCAATGACAACTGTCGAGTCAGTGGAAAGGCTGGCAAGCAGATACCTTAGGAGATGGTTGTCTGTCCCACGAAGCTTCAGTAGCATAGGACTTTACAGTTCCGGAAGTAATCTGCAACTTCCTCTCACATCATTGATGGAGGAATTCAAGGTGACAAAGGTCAAGCAGTTACTCATGCTGAGGGACAGTCGGGATGCCAAGGTTAGAGAGGCAAGAGTAAACATAAGAACAGGACGTAAATGGTCAGCAAAGAAGACTATGGAAGAGGCAGAATCACAACTTCAACATGGGGACATCGTTGGAAAAGTAGCTTTGGGTAGGCAAGGGCTTGGAGTGACAACAGGGAAAAAGTGGAGGACGAGAGGAGACATCTTGTTCAGAAGGACGTTCGTGCAATGGAAGAACAGTCACGAATGGTTAGAGCCACTGGTATGAAGAAGCAAGGAAGTTGGCTTAACTGGGAAGGCGCCCGCCAAAAGAAATTGTCATGGAACGACTTTGTTGCATGGAGCCACAGAGGCTGCAATTTCAACTAAAGTCTGTCTAAGACGTATTGCCGACTCCATCTAACTTGGCAACGTGGGGAATGACGGACGACCCAGCTTGCAAACTCTGGAAGACCAGCCAATTTAGAACATGTCCTTTCCTCTTGCTCAGTGGCCCTAGCGGATTGACGGTACACCTGGCGTCACGACAAGGTCCTGTCTGTACTTGCAGACACTCTGGAGAACAGTAGAAAGACACCAAAGAGGGACAAAGGAGACTTGAAATTTATCAATTTCTTCAAGGCCGGAGAACAGAGTGATAAAGGCAGTGGAGTGCTAGGTACAGCAGAAGATTGGCAGTTGAGGGCAGATTTGAATGGCCGGATGACTTTTCCATCAGAAATAGCAGTAACCAACCAAAGGCCAGACTAGTAATTTGATCTTCATCATCCAAACAGGCTGTCTTGGTGGAGCTGACAGTGCCGTGAGAGGATCGTATTTACGACGCCTATGAGCGAAAACAGGCCAAGTACCAAGATTTGGTATCAGACTGCCAGCAACGAGGATGGAGAATGTGGTGTCATCCTGTAGAGGTTGGTTGTCGTGGTGTCGTTGGGCAGTCTATGTGGAGGGCCATGCGGATCATCGGCATCACTGGCATAGAGAGAAGATTGATAGGGCATCTCTGCAGAGAGGCTGAGGTGGCATCAATGTGGCTGTGGAAGAAGAGAGGAACAGTGGGAGGGCAACACCAGTAACATCAAGTTGTGTATGAACATTAACTATCAGAACAACAGTGTTGCTAGCTACATACTAGCGGACAGCTGAGTGGTTCCGGGCTGGGACCTGATCACCCCAGTCGGTGCACCTCCGGAGGTTGTAGTGAACAGCGCCGAAACAACCAAGGAAGGAGAATGCACCTGACGACGGGACCATGTAACGCATCAGTACCATCCAAGATGTTTATAGGTAATATAGATACTATAATATACTGTTGGTAAAAAATTCGTGGCAAGTCTCTGTGTATAACCATAATCTGATCATGATTTATAAGAGATCATACTGATAATGTAACCGACTTTAAAATCTAATGTTTGACACGACGACCGTTGACTGAAAATGACTTGCTGTATTCGATAGTTTTCCTTTTAGCTTACCATATTTTAATGATAAAACTTGTGAATGTAAAACAATCTTGTGAGTTTTATCTTATGATCCCAGTAAACCATCAAGATTCAGTGCAGGGGCGTAGGAAGCGGGGGGGGGGGGGGGGCAATTGCCCCCCCCCCCCCCCCCGCTGAGTTGAAATTTTCTAAAATTGCACATTTGAAAGAAAAAAAGGGTCCTCTTGCACATTTTTATACTTCATTTTTGAAAATTTTCCGCTGCGCAGCGCTTTTCCTAAAATGTTCAAGCGCGTAATGTTCAAACCTTTAATAATGAAAATTCAATACACACGAACTAGACTCAAAACATCCATTAAAAAGGGATTATACTCTTTCAAAAAATAATAAAAGATGAATTTCTTTTTATATCTTGGCAAGACAATATATCTTGGCAAGACAATCATTATCATTTTGAGTTACACAACAATGTGCCAATGGTGTGAATCCGGTATGTTCAGATCGAGCTGGGTTGCATAATTATATGACGACAATCACAATTATCATTTCTAAATGCAGGTAACTTTAAATCGAAAAATTGCCGTGTTAAGAATGCTTTAAAATCATCAAAATACAAAATCGTAATATTTTTTCTCAGGGGGAGACCCCCGTGCCCCACAAAAAAAAACCCAAAATCTCGCACCTACGGCGCTCTCAAATTCAACAAAATGCAACGTAAAACTCATCTCAGCCGTTCTAAATTGTCAAAATATTTCCCGGGGGAGACCCCCGGACCCCCGAAACAACAAAATCTCGCGCCTTCGGCGCTCGAAAAAGCATCAAAATAATTGTAAAACTCATCTCAGTCATTCTAAATCCTAATGTTTTCCAGGGGATACCCCAGACCCCACAAACTCGCACGCTAATTTGTGTATTCATTATTTCCAGGTAGCGCAGCCACTGTCTATTAGATGTGTACAAGGATTATATGTAATTATACATGAAAAAGTATATCTCCTGTGGGTGCGGGGCGCGCGAGGGGGGGGGTGTTACGAAATATTGAGGACCTTTGCCCCCCCCCCCCCCCCCCCCCCCATTACGTTTCATCTTCCTACGCCACTGCAGTGGATATAACAAGGAGAGAAATAAGTTTTATGAAAACTGTTTTTGGTGACATGGTCATAAAATAGGTCGTGGTAATCTATTCTGATAGCTCTTTGTCCGTTTTCAACTACGAAGGTCATCATGCACAAACATTATCTTGTGAACATAATAACAAATGTCCGTACACTGTGAAAAACCACTTACCAGTGGTCAGTACCTAGCAAATGCCACAATTAACTTCAGTAAATATTCACCGATTTAAATACCAAAGAGTATGTACAGCTACCCTCAATAAGATGATAAACAAGTTCAAAATCAATGTAGCGTATTCGACCCCAGATGTGCCCCTCCCCTTTTTAAAGTCTAAATTTCTTAACATTGACTTCACTTAATACAGACTAAAAATCTGAAAACCATGACGATTTCTCAATATCTCAAACATTCTGATGACTGGGTGACAACTGTGCAATAATTTTGTAAAATGTTAGCCTAAACGTCATATTAAACGCGCCTATGTTTCATTTTTAACCGCCCTCATCCTCGATACTCCAGGGGTTCCGATCATTCAATTACGATCTCTACACCCCTGGACTATCTCATAGTAAAACTGGAGGCAACAGAACAGGTAAATTAGTTCTTTGATGTACATCTAAAGATCCGTATAACGGTACACAGCTGCCTAACTGCTTTTGAAGTAGGGCGTCGCCCTCTCTCTGTGGTCTTTAAAAGAATATTTTATTGGTTCAGATTTGTTCCCCTGAGCTGCCTCCAGTTTTTACTATGAGATAGTCCAGAAGTGTAGAGATCGTATGTGATCTGAACCCCTGGAGTATCGAGGGTGAACCGCCTTGAGAGCTTATTGGGTCGAATACGGGACTTACGGAGACATTGCCCTTTGTAAAAGATGCTCAGCCGCCGACAGAGCATAAATGATATTCATCATTTGAACAATAATTGGTGTTTAATCGTGTATATATATGCCTAATTAACACAAAATATAACATAAAATAATTTATTTCGCCTTTGGTGCATGCGCAATCATTACTTCATTCCATATAAGATATAGTGCCACGGAATTTTTTCGGGATGCAATTAATTATATTTCGTATATTTAACTTTAAGTAAAATTAGAAGCTCAAACTTTTCAATGGTGGTAATAGTGTAAAGTAAGTAACTTTTGTAACTGAAGAAAAATACTAAATCGTCTGCTCCTGTTTTTGATAGTGAAAAAATACCATTTGTCAGCGGTGGAGCATCTTTACTTTCCGGAGCTGATGTAGATAGATGCCGGGGATACACATGGATCAAGGGCCAAATTTTGGTTTCCAATCTGTAACTTTGGGAAGGATAGGTACTCTCGGTATTTTCTTCTTGTTTACTAGAATTTTTGATATTGAATACCTTGCGTTTTAACATAATATTGGATATGGAATACCCCAGGCACCGACCAACATTTTTACGGACATTGCATATTTGTGCATGTAGTATTCCGCCAGAAGTAAGGATATTGGAAACTTCAATCCCGCTGATGGATAGCTAGTTTCTCTCGCGTGCACACAATTAAACACACTGACACGGAAAAAATGAATATAAAAATATTACAAAAACATGATAATTTGTCAAAAGTCGTATTTTAAAGTTTGAAAATAAACAGTGAAGCGGTTTGTGATTAGAGTACATAATGGTTTTTGTGTTAAATCTCCATAACATTTATAATGCAGGGTTTTAATTGATGTTGCAGGGTAAATAAGTATTTTTGTCTTTCGAGTTTAAGACACTGATAATGTATTCTAGATTTTTCGATAAGCACATTTCGCGAGAGAGTTCGAACACAAATTCAAATCCTACCCAAATGAGTGTATTATAAAAGTATGCATGCACAGATTGTGTGTAAGAGCTCCTGATCGCCAATATATTGTATACGCGAACATAAAGGGATTTACATATGGTATAAAATCGTCTGGAAAGTTGCGATACCATAAGTATTGTTCACGAATATATCGTTATCATCTTGACACAGTCATATCTTTTGTAAAACAAAGACTAGCTCGCATACAAAGTTAATTAAGTTCAGCATATAAAAAAAATCAAGATAGCCTCTTAAATAGAGTATATATATATATATAATTCAATTTTGCTTGTTACGAGCATTTTCATTAGCTAAAAATTTACTTTATCAGCGCTTAAAGGAAAAAATGGCGTCGCCGTTTGCGACGTTGCTTCTGACTGGCTGAGATGACGGCGTAATGATTTCATAGACAACAGAGTACCAAAATGAATTTTGAGTATTTAAGAGATAACCTTTAGTAATTTGAATTTTTAGGATTAATTTGAATATATTTTTATGTTATGGAGATATAACACAAAAGTCTGAGTGTATTCTCATCATAAACCACTTCGCGGTTTATTTAGAGTACACTCAGAGTTTTGTGTTATATCTCCATAACATAAAAAATCTATTCAAGTTAATCCTTAAGTAATCTGTTGTTATTGTTAGTTATTGGTGGACACTATGGATTCTCCACGAGCAAATATATCTACAAAGCTAAATGTACACGAATAACGTTACATTGGTGCAGGGGTGTGATCGAGGTATATCTTAAACTATCTTCTACTTTACTGGCTTCAAAGTTATGTATATAGATAAAAAAAATCGTTGACCGGATTCCTCGGCATACTCCTGTGTTATCTTATCACAGCCGACCGAACGGCTTAGGACAGGATGTTCGGGACCGTTTTAGTGACGTTGACATGTGGTGCCATATTTATTGTGTTGTATGTGTTCAACCAATACCGCCGGAACCTTCGATTGCCAGGATGGAACCAGCGCTATGTTCTGGTCACGGGCTGTGATTCGGGTTTCGGACGAATTCTTGTGAAGCAACTGGACAAAGCTGGCGTACATGTATTCGCTGGATGTCTGAACAAGAAGTCCGAGATTGGCCTGAAACAGAAATGTTCGAGAAGATTAAAGCCCATCTCTCTGGATGTTACGAGTGAAAAGTCAATAGCAGAAGCTGTGGAGTACATGACTAGTATCATTCCTGAAGGCCAAGGTGGGTTTAATAAAGATACAATTTTATCAGACCGCTTTCTCTATACATTGTAAGCAATATGCATGTGGTAAGATACATATATAAGTGTGTTCAGGTAGGCTGATGTTAAAATCTGTTTTATCCACCCAAACTGACTTATAGTGCTATCTTACTGAATTGTATTGAAATCCCTGTGTTCTGAGTCCACCAGCTTTTAGGTAAATTCAATATAAGGATTGCCGAAATCTGCAAAAGAAGAATTCTGAATAATTAATCAATACTTCACGTATGTGGGTTTAAAGACCTTGGCGGACGTGTCGTAAAATGCTTGGAGACCTTTTATAACTACTCGTTTCCCACCGTGGACACCAATTGGGGTAATGTTTCGTCAGTGTCCTTATCTTAAGGACATTCCTGAACTAGAATTGCCCATAGTAAAGAATTACAAAAGTTTAGTAAGACTCCTTATTCAATAATTTGTTTTCGATAACTTCTGTAATGCTTTCCTAAGGAGAAGATAAAAGACAATATCCAGCGGAGTGAAGTGAAAGGGAATAAATCCGACAGACCACAATGTTTCTCCTGTAGACAATGCTCGTATACTTACTAATTAAAAGTGCTTCGCTCGGATACACTCATGCGCAAAACCGCTATTTATAAGATAATGCCTTTGCTTGATGAATGTAGTTATAGCTTAATGTCATTTGAACACATTTAGGTCTAGGAGGACTGGTGAACAATGCTGGAGTGTTTCCTATCTCAGCTCCATTGGAGTGGCTAACCAAGGCCGATTACGACTTGACCTTTGGGGTTAACCTTCATGGCACCATCAACGTCACCACGGCATGTCTGCCTCTTCTTCGTGAAGGTGCTGGAAGGGTAGTCAGTGTGTCAAGTGACTCGGCTTTGTTCGCCTGGCCTGGAGGATGCGCTTACAATATCACCAAGTGGGGCGTGGAAGCCTTCACTGATACGTTCAGGTAACTGGTGTGTTAACATGAACACGAGGCTACTTCTGTGTCAAACCAAAGGAAATATACTAACAGATACCAAAAACCCATGACAATTATTCATACCGATGATAAAACTTCACCTCCATAGTCGCATAAAACACCTTTTGCTTAATAACTTATTATCAATTGTGGTTTTTTAAGGGTGACCTAGACTGTATGTGTGTTGTGGTGATGAGAGCTTCAGGAATATGTTCTGGAAAACGTCTGGGGAATTATATGAATATTGCGTTTTTTCTTGTGAAAGCTTGACTATTGTCTTTTCATAGGACTTCATTAAGAAATAAAACATCTAACCGTTTCATAATCCACTGACAACGAACGAACCTTTCGTCCCCTAGTTAAGTCGTAATATTTAAAAGATTCGAAAAAAATCATAGTATCAGTCATATTGTTAAAGTTTTGAAGAAGAAAAATATGTCAAACCACATTTGCATAACAATATGGCAGTTAGGAGTATAGCGAAACTCGTATTTACTGACATTACTGTTTCAGACGAGAGTTTTACAACACAGAGATGTCAGCACATCTCATACAACCGGGAGCTTTTCAGACTTCGATCGTGTTACCGGAAATGATGGCAAAGAAGTTCCGAGATCGTTATTCCAGTCTCCCTGATAAGATAAAGAAACATTACGGAATTAAATTCGTAAATAAATGTAAGTATTCTTACTTTGGTTTGAATTTAAACAGATCTTTAGAAGAAAGCTCGTCTTTGGATACCAGTCTTAAGTTATCCCATTGCTTTCTTAATTTACTGAGTTGTATTTGATCTAATTGCAGGGAGAGAAAATATTCTTAATCTTCCCAACATCCAAGATACGGATTTATCGAAGGTCACCGATGCAATGACGCATGCGCTATTTGCTATGTATCCCCACGCGCGGTACCGAGTGGGATATGATTGTCGTTTCCTCTGGTGGCCACTGTCTTTGTCCCCTTTGTGGTTCTCAGATTGGCTATACAGTCTACCTAGGACGAACCTGAGATAGACACTGTCTAGTTTATAAATACAGGATTAAAAAACAATACAAATTGGAATGACTTATTGTTATATATCTTGTGTCGTAATGTTGGATAAAGTATTAGCGAAGCAAATTGAACATAATATCAATGTTGGATAAAGCATAAGCGAAGCAAATGGAACATAATTTTAATGTTGGATAAAGTATAAGCGAAGCAAATGGAACATAATTTTAATGTTGGATAAAGTATAAGCGAAGCAAATTGAACATAATTCTCTAGATATGGTGACGTTGTTCATGACTTAAGTCTCTATGATGTTATGTTGGCCATCTTGTTCTTGCTCTTGTTCTTTGGAAATTCCCTCCTTTGTAGGAGCACCCTGTAGAGTATCTTGGCGATTCCAACAGGTGAATTCTCTGTCTAACACACATTGTTGATTTTAACACTAATTAAGATCAAGTTTCTGGGTCCCTTCATTATACTTTATATCCACGTGTCTATCATGTAATTGTTCAGTAGTCGGTAACCTAAGGCCTTATGTCATATCCACTATTATGGAATATTATAATGAGATACCAACAAGGAAAATCAACATGATACTATTATATGTAATTTTCGTTATGTACAAACTGAACATGGTACTATTATATATAATTTTGAACGTATATTATTATGTACAAAATCACTGAACATGGTACTGATTATATATATACAATTTCGTTATTTACAAACTCAACATGGTACTAATTTATATTATTTTATTTAATGATTGCTATGGACCACGAGTGTATGTTTTTACACACTCATTATTATCACAAACAACGAGTGTTGTTTTACACAATATTATTATCACAAACAACGAGTGATGTTTTACACAATATTATTATCACAAACAACGAGTGTTGTTTTACACATCATTATTATCACAAACAACGAGTGTTGTTTTACACATCATTATTATCACAAACAACGAGTGATGTTTTACACAATATTATTATCACAAACAACGAGTGTTGTTTTACACATCATTATTATTGTTGTTGCACCCAGGAAATGATTTTAAAAACTCTAAACCACGACAGAAAGTACACGTTCGTGTTAAACAGTATCTGAATCTGAACAAGAGCACTAAAATGTAAGTATAAAGGGATATAGAATCGTAAAACTTGTACGTAGGACGAGGTGTTTCAGAAGAGTAAGTGTCATTTACAAAGTCAGGTGATGACAACCGTTAATTATAACATACCAGCAAGATAATGGAGATTATTAATCAGACGTTTAGTGCTCATGCAGTGTGACTAAGGTTTCCAGGATGAAGTTTGTTTATTGGGTTTGTTTCCCTGTCGACGATATGGTATCACATAATATGTACACGTTCCGCTTTTAGTGTACTTTTTGTTTGTCTATCTGTCAAAACTTATTTCCTAGCTAGACGCATGGTATCAAATTTAAAGGTAACCTTATCGTTGAGCGTTGTTAAGAAGGTTTGTTAGCCTGTTTGTCAAAATTATTTCCTTGTTGACGGTTTCGACATCTGCGTGCTCTCCCCAGGTGATGTATGGACGGTCCAAAACATAGTAAAACTTTCTTTAACTGTGACTTTGTCATGGATATTCTTCCTTATTAAATGACTCCATGCTGCTATTTACTCGGTATATCCTAGATTATGTTACGATAAAAGAAGACCACCTTCCCCTTGATACGGAAACAATTCATCTGCAAGCGTTAACGACAGGCCGTGCTTCATTTCTTGTGGTTCAGCGAAGTAAGTGATTTTTTCTGTTTAGTACACATGTAATTAAATTTTCAATATTAATGATGTTAACAATATATTAAATTTAAATGTCACATTGACAGATTATTCACATTAACAAGAAACGAATATTTGATATTTCAAATGATTAATGCATATAAAATCGAAAATAGTTATCCAGTTGGTATTTCTTACATCGCCTCGATATATACATATTTATTGTTAAAATAACAGACAACAAATAATTATTCGTTCAATTATCCCCCTAAACAATCGTTTTCGAATACAGAATTAAAATTCGTAATTTTGTTAACTTTTATACATTTTCGACACTTCATATCAATTGTAACAGAATGAAACTAATGATATTAAAAAGGGAAGTGCTGGTCACTATCACCTGAATGTTCTATATATAGATTCTGTGACAATGAGGAAATAATTTAGATTTTTTTTTCTGATATCATTACTCAGAATGCCCCCATTTGAAAATTTTGCTAACTTATGTTTAGTGCTACTAAAGTGACGTTACCTAAAATAGCTCGCAGATTAAAAAATCATTAAGTCTTTTGGAATTTCGCGAGACAATGCAGTTACTTGAGTTATATGGATTACTTCGGATGATTTGTATGATTTAGGCCATTAACACAAAATCCCTACTATATTGTCTGATAACCTTTTTTACAGCTAAAAAATAAAACTGAAAGATAGAATTAAAACCAAAATGAAATAACATTAAAATCAATCCTTATGCGATTAATATATCATGAAAAAAGAATAAACATATCCAGGACTGAGTTGCGAAATATGTGCAGATCTGTTTTTATATTTTCATTGACAGTTTCCAATTACAACACAATCAGTTACCTATATATCATTTCTCTGTTTTATGTGTTTTTATAGACGGACATGGAAGCGTTTGGTATGCTAGCAGTATATTTGACCTGTCTGAGTTTGGGTGCAAATGCTCAGTTTGTTGAGCTCATGCGCATGGAGGAGATAGACATACTTGAGCGTCCCAGTCAAACTGAACTGAGCACTGACATTGGACATGCAGTCATTTGTGGTAATGGACTAATTATCTCTCGATACTATGTATTAAAGGTTCATGATTAAAACGTATTACTTCAAAACCAAATGTTGTAAATGTTTGTTTTAGCAGCTGCGAATCCCGATGTTATGATTACTGCAATACGATGTTTAAGGTCTGAAATACATTGGGTATACATGTACTATTGTCTTATTTGATTTACTGTAAATCAACTTTCTTTCGTGGCTATTATTTTCACGATTTCCATTTCAAAACAAGTTCGCTAAGGTTAACATTCGCAGATTTTGATTTAAATGGAAATTCCTATTAAATATAAATTCGATAGATATTAATTCGTGGAGATACAATTTCTCGAATCGCCAAATCGCGGAAGTAAATCACACACGAAAGAAAGTTAGTGTACAGTACATATTTCGTTTTATGAACCGCATGAATAGTGACCTCTGTTACATTTACTGGTTAGGGTAGCATGTTTTGTTGTGGCACCCGTAAATGGAGGTTATTAATCCTTACGTGAGTGATGTTATATGTAATTAATTGCTTCCATTGTCTCCAGGTCCTCCTAATGTGGCAGCATCTATCACCTGGTCGCCGAAAACCCCTAACCGTCACCAAAACATTGACTTCGCAGCCAACATCACTGCTCGTAAGTTATAACACCAATATTAAGAGTTATCTGTCCTTGCATGTAGGTATTGATTGTGACGTCATGTGTTTGCGAACATAACTTCATATTATATTTAAGAGAAAACGACGTAACGTTTGTTCACAAAACAATATTGTCGCAATGGCTACCTAACCGCAAATGGGGTAAATGTAATGTATATATATATAAGATTAAATACACATTGACTTGAAGGTATGACTTCAGACTTTATTTCATTTTTAAAATGGACGGAAAGAATATGATCTTTTACCTTGTTCTTCTTTTTTGATTTGCATGACGTGCCTCATTTCGGTGATTATGTGAGTGTCAACGCATATATCAGAAAGGCTTCGGATTCTGTCTCAAATCTGGTTAAAGGATTTCTTAATCTCTTAATCTATCAAATGATGTTTTAATGATTTTTCACTTCTCTTAGCACATTTGAAGGTTGGACGATCTTTATTATGTGCTACTAGTAGGAAACACCAGACACCATACAGCCATCCAGCGATTTCTTAAACATATGACCATACGCATATTCGCTTGTCGCACATGAGAATGCTGTTAATGACCTATTTCAAATTTTGAACATGTTTTGCATTAACAGCCGTCAATGTGTCGTCTGGGGTTTTAGCTGGTGAGGTCTTTATGTCAAGAGTGAAGCAGAAGATCTTCGAGTTTACGTACCCCTTTACATGTGAGGGACTGATAAAGAAGAAGGTGAAGATAACTTGCCCTATCAAAAAGTCAGGTAGGTAACACTAGCACTGAATGTATAATGTATAATTATATTATTTCTGCTATCATCTTATTTTGGGTCGCGTTACTTAATTCGACTTTCCCGGGAACATTATGTCGACCCTTTGGATTATACTATTACTAGATAGGTAAAAATTGTGTTCCTGTAACGCGACCTTAATAGAACTATGACAGAAATATGCCTCCATAGCTTACTACAAAATGGTTGGCTGACATTATGCTATCATGGAATCGAATACATGTACCCGGGTATAGTAGGTAAAATAACTATGAATGATTGGTGCGAAACTTCGAGTCAAACCTTTCGTGATATAAGAATTAGATAAGCAATAAGTATCAATATATATGGCACTATTTCAGCTGTAATATTATAATCGATTAAAATACCATGCAGTATAGTTTAATATGTTATAGCGAACAATGACCATTCCATTTTCAGACAACTATTATGTCCCATTTACTGGAGATGCTGGAGAACTTCCAATGGTGAGATCCTTAGAATAATGGTGGATAATAGGACCACTATCATCCCATTATCAGTTTGTTTGGTTTCATCGTGTAAAAGCTCATAACATTAAAGAATCTTTTACATTTTAATTGTGGAGGAAAGTACATGTAAAATGTTCACGGGGAAAAACATCGACCTTCACCGAGTACCTGTAAACGGTTTCAATTAGGCCGACCTAGAATGAAGGGTCAGGCCGACCTAGAATGAAGGGTCAGTGGCAACACATAGGACAACTGTACCACTCGGTAACTGATTCATAACTAACTTGTGTCGGTAAATGCCACACACACAATAAAATGCAGGATTTTTATAAATCATTTATTGTTCATTTAAAACAAAATTCTATCACAGTAGTGAATTGGTTCCATTCAATACATTTCAAATGTTAAATATCATTGCTACCAAGTAATATACACACGCTAGAAATACGTATAATAGTTTTATTTGTGAACGCTTCAAATACATACACACATACGTACGCATTAGTCTTTAATCTTACATGTACTTACAAAATAGACAAATTAAATGAAACTTCTATTTCCAGGGTTCTTTCCGGATCGAGGGAAAGGTGAAAAACCAACATGACGAGGAATTCTTATGCTTTAGCCTGAACATCACTATCACCGACTAATGATGACAATGAGTGACAAAAACGTTCACCTCAAACGTTCACCTCACCATCAACGTGGATTAAGATAAAGGAAGTGAAATTTATTGACGTTTAAAAAAATGTATGTACATTAAAAGTCATATATATGTATTGCATATCAATTAAATAATGTAACAAATGTGAAAATATATCGTTATTTGTGTTGATTTCAATCAAGATGAGGACGTCCATATGACGTATCCAGCAATTCGCTGTACGGAATGATCGGTACGTAGTATGCCCCTTCCAAGCTGTAGTAAACTGGTGTCAAGGGGCGTATTTGAGATCTGTGGAGACTAGCAGAGTTCTCTGTTAACAAAGAATACCTTATGATATCAATCATATATATCTTATATGAAGATTCTAGGAAAACTGTATGATTAATTACATTATATCAAGTAGAAAAAATATTAACATCAATTTTAAAATACATGTAAATATTGACTACTGCTTTGATGTGAAAACCAATCTAGATTTACATTGAACATAATATATATATACATGTATATTATATTATGCAAACGATATGTGCATAATATACAGAGGTTACTAGAATTTAACAAAAGTTTGCGTTCTCATCATGTAAACTAAAACCATATCTGAACAGAAGACGGTAATGGTTTGGTATATATGATTATCATTACATGCATATCCTATTAAAAAACCGACATATTAATTGGAATCACATTATCAGGTTTAGCATCAACCACGTAAACTTCCCATGCTGAACAAAGAAAACAAACATACCTGCATTAACATGACACTGGGGTTGACGAAGTGGACACCTTCAATCGTGGGTAACTCAAGTCCTTTTTCTCCTATAGCTAATTACAGAAGAATTATCGGTAATACAAATCACCGAAAACAAGTCACTTCACTTGAACTTATTTATTATACTGTTTTAAAAGTAAAATGATTTGCTACGAATTACATAAAGAAGAGTGAACGACAATAAAATATATTATTAGACACAACTAATGCACCATAAAATGAACGGTTGATAATACTACTAATAAAAAAACAAACAATATAAGCATTGATGGGATTATGTAAATCAATTTAGTTATATTATCCAAATGAAAACAAAGAATACAAGATGCAGTATTGTAATGAAAAGGAAAATAAATCCCAACATGTGCGAATATATTTTTTTTACAAATTACTCACAAAACCATTTTTATACGTACAGTTTATCTTTGGTATTACTACAGTGTTTAGAGCGATGTCGATGATGAATTGTAAGGCTTTGTCCTAAAAACAATGAAGACAATCATGTAACACAACGCCTATCTATTTCTTCTTTGCATATCGAAGAGTTATCTGCTCTTGTGGGTAGGTATTAATTGTGACGTCATGTACATCCGAGAGTAACGTCATATGTTTCAGATAAAAGGACATGAGATTAGCTCACAAGTTAATGACATCATAATCCATATATTCCAGCAAGGGAGATACATCTTTTATATACAAAGTGGGAGTGCCCACGTTCTTTTAATACTTTCGATCCCTAATAATGCAAATTGAATAGTTGATGTTTATTGATAAAGTACAACATTTATGAGAAGTTTTATGAAATGAAATTATTTGTTTCATTAAATGAAATTAATTGAGCAAAACACATATATACTGCTTTAAAATAGTCATGTTAAGTTAATGGTTATTATTTTGAATTTAACCAACACCACGTTTGACGTAAGATAATCATCGGAATGCAATCAAAATATAAAGTTGTTCAGTCATTCCTAAAACCACAATTAAAAATGAAATCGATACACATATCTTACATGGATATCCTGAATAGCTGTCTTCACCACTTTAACGCCAAATCTGGAATAATAGTCAGTCTACGTAATTACTACAATACAAATAACAAAAAATTGTAAATTACACTATGATTACAGCGCCTGATATATCGAACGAACTACTAGTTTATGGAAATATTTCAAAATATGACGTTTTTATTTTTTTTATTTGCTTCTGGATAATAACTAAAAAAATCTTACTTGACGTCTCTTAACTTCCCGAAGATTGTTTCGTTCTTCACGTGGACATCTGCCGCCGTGCTCATGCTCTGTACATAAGATTAAAGCATTTTTATTGATAACCAGCTAAAAAAACCCATAAAAAACCCAAAAAACGCCAACGTCTTTCGTTTGAAATGGAATAAAAACAAAACCCCACGAATTTATGACTTATATTAAGATACCTACAACATTGAGTGTGAAGAGATAGGCGGGTGTGTTCCTAACTGAGTATTTATAGAATCTGTTTCCATAGTAACTTCCTGTCACAGGTCGCGCGTAGAAGTCAATGATACCACTCGCGTTACCAATGACATCCTGGGGAGTCACAGCAACAGCCGGAACAGATGCACTGCGCATGTGAAGATCAACCTGGCAATTCGGATAGCTTTTTTGCAACTGCAATAGATTATAACAATAGCACAGCATTGGTTTAAAACATGTTCATAAAGGAATTGGTTAATGTCAAGATATAGCAAAACGTTCTTAAAGTGTGAGGAGTTTTGATAATGTCGAGCAAATATATTTTATTAACCGATATGAAAAAAACTCCTCCAAGAAAACTTTTCCAACCGGTTGCTTAAGGTGAACACAATTTAAAATCTCGAAATTCAGACTTTTATGTCAACAGCTAGGGAGAATGGGACCTGGTGCACAGTCTGTAAGCGTCTCTGGTTTCCATGACGGCGGATGTATGAACCTTACCTGAGGTATGAGGTTACCAATGCATAGAAGTGTGTGACACGTCGTGTTTAACGCAGAACGGTTGGCAGCAGGGAGCTGAAATCATAACTTAACAATTAGAGGATGGGATCAACCAACAAATGCAAACAAGCAACTTTAAATATATAGCTAGGAAATAGCCTTTATGGAAATGGAATCTACTACTGTAATACTCTTTTGTATGTATAAGATTAAATAGCCGAGGTGTAAATTGCTGATTCAGTCAGTGATTGACCTGTTCTAAATATAAAAGCTTCTATCTGGTCTGAATTTTAAGTGTGTATAGTGTTGTTACCAAATTGATCAGTCCTTTTGCTTTTGGTATAAAATATTATATTAATATCTATAGAAAACGCTGGAATATTTACTTTAATATGATTAGCCACAGGAGTTTGACGTTCTGTCAATAATATATAGTATACATATATAAAAAATACCCCTATATAGTCAACCTCCTATGGATTAGCATTATCTCAACGACATATCTCAAATATTTATTTATTGCTAAACGAATACTGGGACTGATTGTGTAGTCTATATAGTGTTCAGCCTGATGATGAAAATATTGTAATTGACGAATAGAAAATGTAAAAAAAAGCAAGATGTTTTAGTAACAAAAAACGTAAAAGAAATGCATACATTCAAACACGTAAAACTTATATAATAATAAACAAGTAGAGGTATGATCCGGAATGGTTACAAATATAGGTCAAATCCGGATTAAATTTACTCACATCCTGTGCTGTGAGGTTATAGGCGAAGAATTTGTGAGTCTGACCCTGGTATAGCAGGCTGTTAACCATGTAGTCTGACGCCCAAACATACATCATCCGACTTGTATCATTCCATGCAGGGAGGGGCGGGGCCTGGAAAGGGGGCGGGGCAGGCGCAGACTTCCAGTCGAATTCACCCTGATAAATTTATTAAATTAAATCAATTAAGATAATAACATTTCAATAACGACACTGTTATGAATAACTTTTACATATCAACTATGACT
The DNA here is from genome assembly GCF_041381155.1 of Argopecten irradians. Taxonomy (NCBI): domain Eukaryota; kingdom Metazoa; phylum Mollusca; class Bivalvia; order Pectinida; family Pectinidae; genus Argopecten; species Argopecten irradians. Next base: position 53,819,016 of record NC_091135.1, on the reverse strand, counting down.
ATATTTATCTCTCATACTTTGAAACGCTTTGTAAAACTATAGTAGTTTAATTACATGTAGTATTATAGATTTGCAGTAGGGAATGGTCTACCTACAAATTAAAGAAGCTTTGTATTTCAACATTGTCTTACTGTAATATTTAAATAATAAATGATTACGAAAATTAGGCTGTTGTTTACCTTATGATAAGATTCCAGAAAGGTCTTTTGAAACATGGGCTGTTCGTCCATACTGTAATCCAGTAGGAATGTATTGGCTATATCAACAGTCACTGTTGTATAAAGAAACAATCATATCTTATAGACTTTGATTTTTGCCCTTGTTAGGGGTGGTTCAGCCGACGGCATATCATTATTAGACAGTCTATATTTACCAGCAAGAGTAATATATTCAAATTTCTGTTTATTGTTATACATGTTATAATTATCAAACCATTTTAGCGTAGCCGAATGTTCACTCCTGCGTATGAAGGTTTTAGATCTGTCCCATGTGTTTGGGAGTTGGACGATAAGTCATCCATATCAATTTATCTATACAGATATTCAAAAAGTTCTCTCTTAAAACTTTTTTTGTTCGGAATGGCTTATAAAAATATAGAAATCAGGATGTTGTTTACATTGAAAGAACTACATCACAAAGATTGCCAGTGATCTTACCTGGTAATTTTGCCAAAGCGTTTTCGGCGTTTGTGTTGATGAGGTTCGTCACAATTCCACATATCTGCGAGAAATAACAAACAATGTTGACGATATACAGATAGAAACATGGTATATCACCAAAGTCCAAGCGTAACACAACTAATGCTGTTATTATATGTATATGGCTCCCAATATTTGCAAATGAATAAAGACAACTTAATCACCTATCATACAAGTTCGGGGTGTCAGGTCTGTAATCGTACAAGTTCGGGGTGCCAGGTCTGTAATCGTACAAGTTCGGGTGCCAGGTCTGTAATCGTACAAGTTCGGGGTGTCAGGTCTGTAATCGTACAAGTTCGGGGTGCCAGGTCTGTAATCGTACAAGTTCGGGGTGCCAGGTCTGTAATCGTACAAGTTCGGGGTGCCAGGTCTGTAATCGTACAAGTTCGGGGTGCCAGGTCTGTAATCGTACAAGTTCGGGGTGCCAGGTCTGTAATCGTACAAGTTCGGGGTGCCAGGTCTGTAATCGTACAAGCTCGGGGTGCCAGGTCTGTAATCGTACAAAACGGGGTGCCAGGTCTGTAATCGTACAAGTTCGGGGTCAGGTCTGTAATCGTACAAGTTCGGGGTGTCAGGTCTGTAATCGTACAAGTTCGGGGTGCCAGGTCTGTAATCGTACAATTCGGGGTGTCAGGTCTGTAATCGTACAAGTTCGGGGTGCCAGGTCTGTAATCGTACAAGTTCGGGGTGCCAGGTCTGTAATCGTACAAGTTCGGGGTGCCAGGTCTGTAATCGTACAAGTTCGGGTGTCAGGTCTGTAATCGTACAAGTTCGGGGTGTCAGGTCTGTAATCGTACAAGTTCGGGGTGTCAGGTCTGTAATCGTACAAGTTCGGGGTGCCAGGTCTGTAATCGTACAAGTTCGGGTGCCAGGTCTGTAATGTACAAGTTCGGGGTGTCAGGTCTGTAATCGTACAAGTTCGGGGTGCCAGGTCTGTAATCGTACAAGTTCGGGGTGCCAGGTCTGTAATCGTACAAGTTCGGGGTGCCAGGTCTGTAATCGTACAAGTTCGGGGTGTCAGGTCTGTAATCGTACAAGTTCGGGGTGCCAGGTCTGTAATCGTACAAGTTCGGGGTGTCAGGTCTGTAATCGTACAAGTTCGGGGTGCCAGGTCTGTAATCGTTACAAGTTCGGGGTGCCAGGTCTGTAATCGTACAAGTTCGGGGTGCCAGGTCTGTAATCGTACAAGTTCGGGGTGCCAGGTCTGTAATCGTACAAGTTCGGGGTGTCAGGTCTGTAATCGTACAAGTTCGGGGTGTCAGGTCTGTAATCGTACAAGTTCGGGGTGCCAGGTCTGTAATCGTACAAGTTCGGGGTGCCAGGTCTGTAATCGTACAAGTTCGGGGTGCCAGGTCTGTAATCGTACAAGTTCGGGGTGCCAGGTCTGTAATCGTACAAGTTCGGGGTGTCAGGTCTGTAATCGTACAAGTTCGGGGTGCCAGGTCTGTAATCGTACAAGTTCGGGGTGTCAGTAATCTACAAGTTCGGGGTGCCAGGTCTGTAATCGTACAAGTTCGGGGTGTCAGGTCTGTAATAGGTGATGCAAATTTACCTGTCCAGTGAGAGCTGACTTAATTTCGTTGGCCACTATGCTGCTGAAGAGGTTGTATATAGCGGAAGCGCCGCCATGAAATGTGATACTAACACCGCCTATCCCGACACCACAACCGGAAGCTTTGATGTGGGGCCGGCCATTGGTGTCCGCACCTAAATAAAACAACAGCTGCATGAAGTGAGATGAATGACATACATTGTTTTTGGAACAAGCAAAGAAAAAATGAAATGCCATGACATGCTTTACGAATTATAAAACAAATACTAGAATTATAAGTTTTATGTGAATTGACTTACTTAGGGCGATATCCTCATGAAATGACACTCCTGTCGCCGAAAAATCGAAATTTCCACTGTCAGATATGAAACTGTAACAGAAATGTGATTATCATTAAATATCAGTTTTTCATTTTTAAATAAATTTAAAGTTGATTCTATTCTAGATCTTTAGATAATATGTACATTAATGTCCACGTAAAATTCTTTAAATGGAGATTGTTCATAAGCTTCTATTTTACTTTAACAAAGGAAGCATTAAAATGTAAATAAGTTATCATATTTGATTATATGATATTTTGAGTACTTTTGGCTTTTACAACCACAATACCTTAGCCGTCATCCACGGATAGGCAATTGAACAGGAAGTGCATCAGTTGATTACCATGAGGATCATATAAAATACCTCAGGGTACACGCTCCATGTCCTAAAAATGAACGTGCTTCAAATTCGTCAATACACTTGCATGCAAGGTGATTCAAAGTTAACATATGTAATACAAAACAGATAGAATGTGTGGAAATAAACTTTACAGTGTATGGTAGGCCCAGTTGCCATGTATCTGTAGAACAGCGTTGCTTCCCGACCAGTATACCCCATTAGGGTTCAAGGTCACCTGGCTGGTTGGCTTGTTAAATTCTGTAATGTGGATCCTGTAAATAATGGTATTTTGTCAGACAATGTTGTATTCCAACATGCATATATATATATACTGAGAACGTGCATCAATAAAGAAAGTACTTGTTTATGTTTTTGAATCGTGTTTAAATCTTTAATGATGATTTGGATCTCGAAAGCTGACTTGATATATATATTCCGGACTTATTATCAATTATTGTTTTGATTGTGTTATCATTTGTCTTCGTATATTATGATAATACTAATATATTGCATTAAAATAAATATACATACATTTATAATAATACTGTATTTCTGACTTAATACATACTAGTCTATTACATATAATAATACAATGGAACCATTGTTGTGCGTTTGATGATTTGTGTGAAACAGAACTGTCTAATCATTACATACCCTGTGAGATGATAAGTTACTATACTAGCGGACCCGGACTGGTCAGGGACGGACACTCCGATAATCGCCTTAGATAATACATCTAGGGCAACATTGTTTGCTGAAACCGTAAGTAAATACTGCATAACTATACATAGGTAAGCTATCAATGTGATAAACTCGGAATAATCAAACATCATATCTGACGTATCAAAATATCAGCAGGTAACGTTTATATGCATATATGCAATACATTGTATAAATGAAATGAATAAAATATCCCATCACTATCAGATTTCATCATAGTTGTATTGTTTGTCAAAATTGAAATTATGTATCGAAACAATACAATAGAGTCTATTGAAATTATGTATCGAAACAATACAATAGAGTCTGAATATGATATCAGATATGATGAAAGGTATACTCAGCTATATGGCAAATGATTTGCTGGTGACATCCTCAGCTGAAACACTATATATGGTACATGTTTAAATATTAATCAACTGTTTGCTGCTTTTATTCCTCCAGTATAATCAATATTGATTCTGCTCTGCTGGTTATTTAGAATTATAAGTCATATTGATATTGCTTTGATGTCCTTGTTTATCAAATGCATGATAAAGTGAAGGCACTTGCTTAGTATTAGGGTGCTAAGGGCTAAGTAGGATAATGTGTGTCTATAGTCAAGTGAATCATACACTGATACCGACATGAAATAACAAGAACAATTTTCATTGATATATTTTTTAACCAGTATTAGTATTTACTGTTTCCGAAAATGGTACCACTGGCAATGGTGGGATGTGTGTACATGTCTGTCGTTATAGTGGTTGACTGTATCACACACTGCCTTATAGACACACACTAACACTCAGCGCACATGTAAGTACAATACATTTGTTAGAGTGTTATGAAACCTACCGTAGGTCAGGCCTTCTGATGTGATTCTCGTCTTGAAGCCAGGACTAACAGACTCCGTGCTAGGTCGACAGGAGACCAGCAGCAGCAGTAACAGTATCGGCGATGTAGTGGTGGTCATTGTGTTGTCAAGTTTCCATTACGTGCTGATCAAGGATACACATTTCAGATACTGAAATTGTCAGCTACGTATACGTATGTGAGTGTGTGTGTGAATATACACATAAATGTACTGTCGTCTATAAATAGAAAAGATTCACTCCAGTGACCTTCCCGTAGTAGTGTACTTGTATGGCACACAGCCATAAAAGATTGCAGGTTTTCAGTCACCCGTGTAACCAAAGTTCCTCTTCAAAAAAAATTCTTCGTATGGGTAATCAAATAAGTAGTTTTATAGATTTCTGTTCAATATGCATATAACATTATAATTTCTGAAGAAAACTAAAATGAACGAAATGTTGGATAGCAAAAGCTGTTTTCAAATGGACAGCTAAACAAGAATAAATAAGATCAATCTAATTAGAGTGACTGCGTTGTAAGAGAAATACTAGGGAAGAATTTAAATGCAGTATTTAGGTTTGGTATGTGATTAGCAACAATTAGTTTTTTAAGTGGCACCAAAAATAAGACAATGAAATCCTTTTCACTCTAGAAAAGTAATATATATCATAAAGGCATCTAATACATTGTCGCGCATACCGTGGGTAGCCAATGTCGGATTTAAACAGATATATAGAGAGTAATTACTGAAGCATGAAAGCTGGATTCTGGTCTATAATTATCGTTCTGAATTTATCGTTATCGAAAAATAAATAAATAAATACATGGTTGGTATTTTACAATACAAGTGTTGTTTTGGTGTGAGACTGTCGGCTTTCCGTGTTGAGCACCAAAAATAAACAATGTATTGTAATACTAACTGTGTTTATCCTGCAACCATTGGCTTATAAACGACGTTCAAAACGAAAACAATTTGTCGGTTATTTACTTGGTTTTGCTAGAAGCGAGACGCTACTTTGTTGCTCAGGAAAAGATTCATTTATTACACCAGGCCCCGATTTCTTGACGCAAACTTAAGTCCAAAACTGTCATAATCCATATAGGTTACATACGCAGAAAAAAACTTGATTTTTGACTTAGTCTGCAATTTCGTTTCGAGAAATCGAGGCCTGAAAATAACTTAATTTTGACACAAGTCGTCACTTTTGTTTCGATAATGCGAGGCCTGAATGTACTCATTTTTACTGCCGTGAAAAATATTTATTTATCGCCTTTGTAAACAGTTTCAGTAATCTTGTTATTTTCTTTAAACTCTGAGTGTAATATCACTGAAACAGACATGGAAATCGTTCCCAAACAAATAATTATTTACAATACATACCTTTGTGTAGCAATAAACGATACCGCAATAGGGAGTTTTGATATCTGATATCGTAAAAATGACGTCATTCCAGTGAATGTTACGTCACGTTTTGGCGGGATTGAATGACGCTAAATTCACCGAAAGGTTATAGTTTGGGATCAATTTAAAAATAGAGTTCCGTCAGATGTGGAACAAACTCACGTGAATTGTATTGATGGATAAAACATTTCGTATTGACGTTCGTGGAGTATAACGTAATCAGAAGCCTAGGCTAGCGAAGATGCATGTGCAGCATGATAAATGCTATATATTGGTACAACACGATATCATACTTTGATAACACGCAACTAGTAGCATACACTACAGTGTAACTTCTTGATTATTGCCTTTAAGAGATTTTTAAAATGGATACTTTGTCGAAACATGTGCCACGTGACTAATTTCGCTTTGTAACATTGGTATTTTGATGGTTCATGATGTTGGTGATCTGGTAGAATATGAGCCTTAAATCACTTTGACTACATTTATTAATACATTGTATAATAATATGATAATAACAATAACGCTGTCAATCTTGAAGCCAATTTTATTAACGCTTTGTGAAATACAATATATTGATAAAGCATTGTGTAGGACAAATAAGATTTTAAGCAGCTTAAAAAGAAATGCAAAACAATGATTTCCAAAGTACATTTTGCACATTTACATCTCTAGGATTTCATAAAATCCTAAAAATTCTGGATTAGTATAGAACTTTAATGAGTGGTTTCACAAATGGATAGAAGTCAAAATAGTGCAAATCTTTGTAAAATGAAAAAAATAGCATAGCAATAGACGGTAATAAAGACAATAACATTTAATACTTGGTCTGTTGACGTTTTCATTATTATAAAGTTTATCTAGATTTATTAGTTATTAAAGGATTACCCTTTTGATATTGAAATTATTATCCTCTTCAAATTCACAAAATACGAGTTCTATGTGGAAACGTTTGCTTGTTTACTTTCGAAAATCATATCAGGGAACGATATACCAACTGCGCGAGGAAAATGTCACACAAGCCTGGCAGAAGTTATAAAATCAGATCAAATAGCAAAACAATATCGCGATTGTATCATGTATAGCGCGTAATGATGTGGCATGGAATGCGACAATAATGTTACATTTTAAAAAAGAATTGCAAAGTGCTTAAAATAAATCCATTGCTTACAAAATAAAATGAAAACAAAATAAAGGGAAAGTCATTTGGCATTAAGTGTGTATACAGCGTTTATAGATAAAATATATAAACAAACAAGAAATGGTATAAAAGCAATATTGAATGCAACAAAGGGATGCATTTAAAAAGCTGCAAAAGAGGAAAAAATATACAACAGCACAATTAAACATCATATAAAATATATATTAAAGTATTCGAAAGTACAAGGAAATAATACAATGGATGCACTATCTAACTGATTAAAACGTTTTTTCATTACGTTAACAATCGTTAACAATCAGCACTAATACCTTTCGTGCTCACATCTTTTGCAAGTGCTACACATCACATTGTAAATGAAATCTACATGTTTGATTTTAACCCATGTGAAACATCAATGGAATCTAAACAAGATGGACATTTCAAAAGCCAGACGATTCTAAATGAAATCATTACGACTTGAAGCATAAAAATCTGCCTTCTTCTCTGTATTTGTTTCCAAATACTATGTTAACACTCGTTATTCTGCCTCACCATATGATATTATTCGGTATGTCATCTTCCTGTCCTGATTCAGAATTTGTCATCTGGATGGTACTCAACATCCGTAGCGATGATGAACGCATGCTGTAATACCGAAAGGAATATAATCTGGGTTTTTTTTTTACAAAAACATGTAAAATGTGTGCAGTTGTTCAAACAGATTTGCATTGTTTATTTATTATTTATATATATATAAAAATAAATAATAATAAAAAAACACAATGGCCGACACCTCTTCAACCTCTTTAAATCCGAATACATAAAATGCACAACGTTTCAGAAGCGTCAAAAAAGGACGATACGTATTGACGTAATGTGAAGATAAACTAGACACATACCTTCAGCAGAACTACTTCGGCATTTTTCAACGTGACTTTTCCGAGTGGCAGAGGGATTCCTATCTGGCCAAGTCCTTATTGAAAGAAAATAGATGGATATGTAATTAGGCTATATATAGTTATCAGTTTTTAAATAATGCTACGGATAGACGTATTAATGCAGCCATTTGTAACAGTTCTATGCATGAACAATGCATGATGTTCTGAAACACGTTTTGCATAAGAATGGTAAACATAAACAAATACAAGGCTCTCACACATGCAGTGTCATTGCATACCAAAATACTGAGAAAAAGGAAATTATTTTTAATGTTGATATTGTTCTCACAAAATATCGGAGTCAACGTGACCTCCATACCCGGGCCTTTATCACGATAATCGTGAAACAGTGTTATTAGCTCAGGATATTACCATCGATACTGGGCTGGACGAATTTTTGCACAGCATACTTAATGAGAAAGTTCAGTGCCTTTTCCTATAACAGAAAAAAACGAAGAATTTGTAAATGGATGGATTTTTACTAGCTGTACGTATGTAATTTGATTAACGTTTTCATCTCACGCAAATCTCATTGCAAAGGATTCTAAATAATTTAAAGAATAATATAGTCATTTATTATTGATGCTTATTACAATGTTTTATAAACTTATAAAGAATGAATAAAATAATATCTTCCAATACTTACAGTGACATTTGACACAGCCGAATTTTGCAAGGAAACGGCGATACTGAAAATAAGAGTTAATATTCAAATCACCAACAAGAGTAACCTTTGTAAGATATACTAGAGGTTGACTAAGTCATTAGAGAATAATCTTATTAATGTCTGCAATTTTAACAGCTGCTAAGTCCTCTAGTGAATTAAGAGAAATTATCTCTAGGGTGGGATAAAGAAATAGTGATCTCTCCGTGTGATATTCCTACGAGGAACTTGGAACAAAACAACCCAGACCGTCGCCCAATTTAGATGATTCCTTTTAAACTGCGAAACTCACCTCATGTTGTTGACCTTGAAATGCATGCGTCGATCATCCACGCTTATCTTCCCGGTCATAGTCATGTTCTACCAGAAGATGGTACAAAGCGTAAGATATATAATTATATAAGGAAGTAATTTTCAAAACCCACAAGGTTAAGTGAGGTTAAATGTAAACAAACGATATATATGACATGTTTGAGATACATGTAAGCAAGACATCATCTGTAAGTATATGCTTGCTCTGACACAATAATAACATCTGTCTAGATAAAATCACCCGTCTTGTCACCAACAAAATATGAATTGTTAGACTGAAGCATTGTTTGTAACTATTTGACGAATGCATACTTCTTTACAACAGGGGAAGCACACAATTAAATAAGGAAAATGAACTTGTCAGCACTGAACACATTGAGCGATACCATATAAAGAAATATTAACGTCAATAATCTCAGCTATCGTTTTGACAATCTGTTGACAGATGTGACGTCCCAGTCGTGTGTTTACTTTGGTAAAGGAAGTAGCAAACATTATGTTTTCAATAAGGAAGTAACATAATGTTTACACCAGATTTATGTCTATACGGAAATATTTCTGTCAATCCTGTTTTACGTGAAAAATAGAAATGTACTATGGGGTGAATGAAATGAAGTAATTTGAAAGTAAACGTCTTTTGTTACGATTATTTTCGAATCCACTAAACTACTGCCACTGGAACTAGAAATTTACCGCATCCATGGTCAATATATAATTTCCGGAATTCCCTGCTTGTCTTGGTGGAAAATCGTATATATTCTTCCTTAATTCATGATCAGGGATTCCCGGTTTGAAATATAGGGTGTTGACTGGACTGGCATATAATGATATGGATCCATACATCCGGGTTTCTACAGCACCATTGACGACTGCAATGTCCGACTTCTTTGTACTTTTCATTAGAAGTTCCAATTGGCAATTAGGATACTTTTTTTGAAGCTGCAATATAATGATCTTGTACATTAATATATATTATTCATCAAAGAGTATATTATTGTCAATTATATGATTTCATATACATATAAAAAATACAATGGTTCCAATCGAATGTCAAATTTAATGATAAAATTACAAAGCCCAGATTGTGCAAGGCCTTTCTGCCTTCACAGGCGTCTATAGGCCGAAAACGTCTACATGCATGTAAATCATACACGTATTTATTTTTAACAAATCTCCTTCTTTTGTACTTTATCTCTTTCTCCCACTAACAACCGTTCTCAGTAAACCAGTTACTCTTTCTAACGTTAACGCTCTTTGCTGTATACTCTCTCACTCCCGTTTAATTCGCATTGTACAATACAGTTATATCTTTTGTTCGAATAAAAGGGTGTCAATTAATTGCCCATGCTATCATAACAAATGATTCATGAAAAGGTTTGAAAACTTCGATTTATAAAAATTCAAATCACTGAAGTGTAAGTTAAGAGTATTACATAGTGAGAAAATTCGGGATCGAGCATAAACTTCGGAGTCCGAATCATTGATATACACAAATTAATGCGCAAAATAACACATAAAAGTTACTTCCTTATTATTCTACATAACCTTGTATAAGGAAACAGAAGCTAACAGAATGTGCTTTGATAAATGTTTATCTGATTAGAAATATAAATAGTGATTGGGATTAAAATGCCCTCGTGATAATAAGCTTTAAGTTAGAGGTAAATACATACGGCAGGGATGAAATTTCCGATACAGATAGAATCGGTACACGTGGTGTTTAGGACTCCGCGCGAGCCTGCTGGTAACTGGAAATCACACAGACATTGCATCAACTTTTCAATTTATTTCTCAATATTATATACAATAATTATTATATATCATATTACTCGAACCGACATTTCTTATAAATTAGTCATGGCTATTATGTAGGAAAATATTATGATGTCTTAAAATTACTTATTTAAAGAAAAATATAATACTTAACCCAATCTGTATGATTAGATTAACTAGCTCAAGTCATATAATCAATATCTATCAGCCAGTATTCATCAACACCACACAGGAAAGCTTGTCCTTATAATATGCCATTGTATTTGACATTTTAGAAAATAAACAACAAATAGATGTCACGTCAGCGATATTTTGTGGATGGTTATGTGTTACTTTGACAAAATGTCCAACACTTTCAAAACTACTACAGTCACCAGAACTGGTCAGGAATAGTATACATACATCTTGTGCTGTCATGTTGTATGAGAGAAAGTTGTGTTTCTGGGCCTGATACAGAAGACTGTTCATCATATAGTCTGAGACCCAAACATACATCATCCGACTCGTATCATTCCATGGAGGGAGAGGCGGGGCATGGAAAGGGGGCGGAGAAGGCGCAGACTTCCAGTCGATCTCACCCTATGTAAAAGAAAGTTAATACAGTGTGAAAACATTTATTCTTTTTATCAAATGTTCAAGACGAGCATATGATGCGTTATATTCGTATTCCATTGAAGAATATCCGCATAAACTACAAAAATGATACATTATCATTTAATTAAAATTTTTCCACGTGATGATAAATGAAATAAGATCAATTTCAACGAGCGCCAAACATCAAATAAAATATTGATAACTAAAGCGCACAATTAAGACAGAAAATGAATACAGATTGATATAACCAAATGTTCATTGTATGATCGATCCTACATACATAGGTCATCATCGGCTACCTCTAACATACAAAAAACCATCTTCGACGACGACCTCCACCATACATATATAGGTCATCATCGACGACCTCCATCATACATATATAGGTCATCATCGACGACCTCCACTATACATATATAGGTCATCATCGACGACCTCCACCATACATATATAGGTCATCATCGACGACCTCCACCATACATATATAGGTCATCATCGACGACCTCCACTATACATATATAGGTCATCATCGACGACCTCCACTATACATATATAGGTCATCATCGACGACCTCCACCATACATATAAAGGTCATCATCGACGACCTCCACCATACATATATAGGTCATCATCGACGACCTCCACTATACATATATAGGTCATCATCGACGACCTCCACCATACATATAAAGGTCATCATCGACGACCTCCACCATACATATATAGGTCATCATCGACGACCTCCACTATACATATATAGGTCATCATCGACGACCTCCACTATACATATATAGGTCATCATCGACGACCTCCACCATACATATATAGGTCATCATCGACGACCTCCACTATACATATATAGGTCATCATCGACGATCTCTACCACACAAATGTAGGTCATCATCGACGACCTCCACTATACATATATAGTTCATCATCGACGACCTCTACTATACATATATAGGTCTTCATCGACGATCTCTACTACACAAATGTAGGTCATCATCGACGACCTCCACTATACATACATAGGTCATCATCGGCTACCTCTAACATACAAAAAACCATCTTCGACGACGACCTCCACCATACATATAAAGGTCATCATCGACGACCTCCACCATACATATATAGGTCATCATCGACGACCTCCACCATACATATATAGGTCATCATCGACGACCTCCACTATACATATATAGGTCATCATCGACGACCTCCACTATACATATATAGGTCATCATCGACGACCTCCACTATACATATATAGGTCATCATCGACGACCTCCACTATACATATAAAGGTCATCATCGACGACCTCCACTATACATATAAAGGACATCATCGACGACCTTCACTATACATATATAGGTCATCATCGACGACCTCCACTATACATATATAGGTCATCATCGACGACCTCCACTATACATATATAGGTCATCATCGACGACCTCCACTATACATATAAGGTCATCATCGACGACCTCCACTATACATATAAGGTCATCATCGACGACCTCCACTATACATATATAGGTCATCATCGACGACCTCCACTATACATATATAGGTCATCATCGACGACCTCCACTATACATATATAGGTCATCATCGACGACCTCCACTATACATATATAGGTCATCATCGACGACCTCCACTATACATATATAGGTCATCATCGACGACCTCCACTATACATATAAAGGTCATCATCGACGACCTCCACTATACATATATAGGTCATCATCGACGACCTCCACTATACATATAAAGGTCATCATCGACGACCTCCACTATACATATATAGGTCATCATCGACGACCTCCACTATACATATATAGGTCATCATCGACGACCTCCACTATACATATAAAGGTCATCATCGACGACCTCCACTATACATATAAAGGACATCATCGACGACCTACACTATACATATATAGGTCATCATCGACGACCTCCACTATACATATATAGGTCATCATCGACGACCTCCACTATACATATAAAGGTCATCATCGACGACCTCCACTATACATATATAGATCATCACCAACGACCTCCACTATACATACATAGGACATCATCGACGACCTACACTATACATAAATTCAAGTTCTGTTACATAGAAGAAAAGCTACATTACCTTGTGATAGGTCTCCATATAACTAGAGGTAAATTTTGGTGAATCTGTGAGAGTGTAGTCAAGTTGGAACAGCTTGCCAAGACTTGCAGTCACTATAAGAAACATAAATGTGTTTAAACGGTGATCTTATTTGCCGCGTTGAAATTATCCGTTAGCCTATAGATTTCTTTATATTTACAGTCGCTTGCTGGAAGGATTTTAGGTCCCGATTGGGAAAAACAAATAATTTCAGGAAGTGAGCAGTTACACGTGTAAAATGCTTCCAAAGTTCATCGAAAAAGTAAATAATATGTTCAAGGTTGTAATGCAAATATATGCAAATTATGTATATTTGGAGAATAATATATAACCTATACCAATTTGAACGCCCCAATGTAATTATATATCATAGGTCAGAAAAAAGTCTACAGACATAATTATCTAAGATAAAAAGGTAAGCTCACCTTTCAGTGAAGACAGGGACTTCTCAGCGTTTTCATTGAGTAACTTCCCAATCACATCACACATCTACAAACAAAGACATGGCAGTACTTGACACCATTTTCATTTGTAGGTAGAGTCGTAAATTAACTTTTTATAATATTATCCTTCGCGGCTTTTCAAACATGTCCCGGCTACATCTAAAGTTGACTCGATACTACCGGGTTTAGTTCTTAAAAAATCAGCAATACAGTTGACAAATTAGTACATTAGTATTTGAATGAATGTTTTATTTCTTTTTAGAAACAGACATTGACATCAGAACACCATTGCTCCATAGATAAAGGTTTCGTTTTGTGGTATATAAATCGTATTCTTGATGGGTTTTGAAACGTAAATTGATAAGGCTTTGGTTTGTAATCTATGTTTACCGTCTTAAACAATGTCTATGAATTAGGATATTGCTGAGTAAAATCCAACTAACACATTATAACACGGGAACCAGTCACTTCGGATGGTCAATGCCAATTTATTCCTTAGACACCACAGGCCTACCAATCTATTCATTAAGGAAATGCAAAATTTTCTTTTTTTCTTTTCTTTTTGTAAATATACAAGTATTTAAAATAATACCAAATCTTGCAAACTTGCCTTATCGTTGAGTACATCTTTAATTTTGTGTTCGAAAATTCCTCGAAGCAGGTTGTATATCCAAGACATGCCTCCATGAAATTTAAGAGAGAGACTGCCAATATCGCTAGAACATGGTCCTGCCTTAATGCTCGGTCTCCCTGTCGTGTCCATTCCTGTAAAATCAAGCAATGAACACTGCCAGTGACATTAACAGTACTGGTATGTATTCTAGATAACTGTATGTTCATGATTTAAAGAAAATAGAGGAAATTGAATTTTAGCTTAATAAACCATTTCTCGATATTTCGCGGATCAAATTTTCGCGATAAAAGCAAAGTTCCGCGAAATCGCAAAAATACCATCCCCGCAAAAAAACCATCCCCGCAAAAATACCATCACCGCAAATATATCATCGCCGCAAAAATACCGTCCCCTCAAAAATACCATCCCCTCAAATCAAAAATACCATCCCCTCAAAAATACCATCCTTGCAAAAATACCATCCCAGCAAAAATATTATCCCCGCAAAAATACCATCTCCGCAAAAATATCATCCCCTCATAAATATCATCCCCGCCAAAATATCATCCCCTCAAAAATGTCATTCTCGCAATAATATAGTCCCCGAAAAAATATATCATTCCCGCTTAAATAACCGGCTATACGGTTTCTGCTTTTAGCAATACGGTATTACTAAAAAAGCTTTGGACGTTCCTGTAATTTTATGCTCAGATTGCATTGTTTTAGATTATATATTTTATTGAATTAGTAATGAAGAAAAGGTTGTCATTGCTACTTTGAAAGTGTATAAGCTAATTCCCAATTGTCAAACAATTATTAATTGTTTTTGCAATATTCCGAAAAGCAACTTACCAAATATCGCTCGTACAATGAATGACACCCGAGATACCGAGACATCAAAGCGACCATGATCAGAGAACTTGATGCTGTCAAAGTATGAGCATGTCAGTATTAGTTAAATTGTGTAAATGGTTCAAGGTGGGCACATGAGTGGCAATTCATTGTTTTTAAATTAAGCATGATAATATTGGTTCCCATGTTTTGTTAAATTTCAACCTTAAGAATTTAATTACAACTGATTGCGCCATTACATCATTATTATAACTGGTCCTGATAGAAATCAAGGATGTGTTAGACTATGGTGTGCGATAATTTACATTTAGTTTAGTTATAGGAAACTAAATAGGAGGTCATATTTGACTTTTAAAACATTAAAACACACATACTTTTTCGTTATTTGAAAGATATGGGTTTTTTCTTTCATGTTGATAGAGTTGATCAATGACATATCCACATTAAGTAACAAATTCACAATGATACTTACAACTTGTGTACAGTGTACTTGAAGTTCGCTTTCATGCTTACTCTAATATTTGCTGCCGACCATTGTAATCCAGATCCTTGTATCGGTTTGAGAGAAGTGAAAGGAGTCGGTACCGAAAATTCAGTTATCTCGGCACTGAAAGTACAACACTCTATATTTATAGATGTTTTTGAAATGAGGAATTAAAATATTGATAACTTACAAAATCAATTTGTGTTGAAGCAATCCTTTAAAGTTCTTTAACTTAAACATTATTCGTAAACTGAGCAGTACGTTTGACACATGAATATCCACGGGGTTTGTGTTGTAACCAGATAATACCATTCACAAATTTCTTTCAAGTGAAATATAATCGATATGGGTACCAACACATTTCTTCATTTGGTAAGGTAGACAATGAAAAAGAATATTTTATTGAGCCGAGATGTAAACATTAGTGTTACATACTCTGTCACAGAGAAGGAGACTTTGCCAGCTTTTCCAGACGGTATATTGAATTTTTTATCTTTCATGCTCGCTGACAGCTGCTCAATGGCATTTTCGTTAGCTAAAAAGTATAGCATAATAATATATAACGTATACAAAATGAAAATAGAAATATATCAGTTTTTGTGACCATTTACATACAATATAGACAGGTAGTACCGATGATATTGGTTTTTAATTTCGAAAACGTATTTATCGAACGTACAGATTTCAAAAACAAATGAGAATTAAAATAATCAAGAATTGACCGAGACTTTCATTCTTAATACATTTGGTTTGGTATAGTAAAACATTTTGCATTGCCTGATCAAATACATAAAACTTAAAATTTCTTCAACAATTAAAATGAATCGAATACACAAGAATTACAAACTTACCGTAGTTAAGCCCTGCTGCGGTGATTTTGGCCTGGAAACCTGGATTTAACGAAGACACGACACCAATACAGCCCAATACCACCGCTGTACAGAGAAGTGTCATCCCTCCCGCACCTATCATCCTCGACACACAAAATGACACTCGTGAGGGAATAAGGTATAGCGATCACAACTGGTTTTCCAGATAAAGACTTCCTCGTTATAAACTAGTATGAGCTGTAGTTTACTTTTATTCACTTCCTTCTTTCGGTTTGAATAACAATTAAAGGGAATTAACTCGGCAGTTACTAGGTCAAATGTTGTCACGCGAGGCTTTAGATAGTTACGATATATTATACATAAACGGAGATTTAACATGATCTAAATTGTAGTTTATTCATCGTACCCTATGGTACGACTTATTAATATAGGAGGAATAAACAGTATATACATGCTACATTGTTACATTCGATATATAGGCCTACATATTTTAATAAGGTCGCCTGATATCCAGTGAGGTCGCCCTTGTAAGTATTATTTTGGTATATATTCACTATAGTTTGTCATTTATGTAACGCCACTATACGGATATCGACGCGATGTCAGCGCTTTGAATTAGTCGTTTCGAAAATAATCTTTCAATAATATGTGTATGGCAGTGTACGGCGGCGTATTAGGGCCACTACAAAATTTTATTTATCTTGTACGTACAAGTTAGTATCTACGTACAAGTTAGTATCTTGTACGTACAACTTAGTATCTTGTACGTACAAGATAGTATCTTGTACGTACAACTTAGTATCTTGTACGTACAACTTAGTATCTTGTACGTACACAAGTTAGTATCTTGTACGTACAAGATAGTATCTTGTACGTACAACTTAGTATCTTGTACGTACAAGATAGTATCTTGTACGTACAACTTAGTATCTTGTACGTACAAGTTAGTATCTTGTACGTACAACTTAGTATCTTGTACGTACAAGATACTATCTTGTACGTACAACTTAGTATCTTGTACGTACAACTTAGTATATTGTACGTACAAGATACTAACTTGTACGTACAAGATACTAAGTTGTACGTACAAGATACTAAGTTGTACGTACAAGATACTATCTTGTACGTACAAGATACTAAGTTGTACGTACAAGATAATAACTTGTACGTACAAGATACTATCTTGTACGTACAAGATACTAAGTTGTACGTACAAGATACTAAGTTGTACGTACAAGATACTATCTTGTACGTACAAGATACTAAGTTGTACGTACAAGATAATAACTTGTATGTACAAGATAATAACTTGTACGTACAAGATACTATCGTGTACGTACAAGATACTAAGTTGTACGTACAAGATACTAAGTTGTACGTACAAGATACTATCTTGTACGTACAAGATACTAAGTTGTACGTACAAGATAATAACTTGTACGTACAAGATACTATCTTGTACGTACAAGATACTAAGTTGTACGTACAAGATACTAAGTTGTACGTACAAGATACTATCTTGTACGTACAAGATACTAAGTTGTACGTACAAGATAATAACTTGTATGTACAAGATAATAACTTGTACGTACAAGATACTATCTTGTACGTACAAGATACTAACTTGTACGTACAAGATAAATTAAATTATATAGTGGCCCTAATACGCCGCCGTAGGCAGTGTAACATTCATAAACAATGTAAAAACGAAAAGATATAATGGATTATCGAAATGTTATAACTGTACTCTACGTATTTGGTCTTCCAAGTGTTTAAACACTAAATAATACCTAAACATGGCCAACATAAGTGAAGTTACAAAGCTGCACACTCTGCTAAATCTATTTATGGATCATTTGGACACATGGATATAATCTTTTAGTCATACCTAAACTAACATAATCATAATTATGTAATACGTTCAAACTGACCTTCGCCTGTCGAAATCTGAATGGTCCTTTATGTATCATATAAAATACTATATTGTTTATATTGAATGAGTTAACATTGATTTCATTAACGTTAGGAATATTTGTAGGAGCTAGTACATCGTATCCACCCAAAACAAGAACGTTAACAGAGATGACCAATGACACATGCTGACATACGTGTACGTATTTGTTGGCACCAACATAGGACCAGTGGTATAATGCAGCCTCATGGAACAAAGCCTTAAGGTAAAATGTATCACCAAAACAAAATGTAAATAATGAGAAACCGGGAATGACGCTGACGATTCGAAAAAAAACAACCCAAAAAACATATGCGTACTCACCTGCCAATGCTGAATATTTGCGTTAGTTTCATTCAATTCAGTGAATAGCTTTGAGAAATATGTTGAACAAAGTTCTCGAAGAAGAAGAAGAAGTAAAAAATGAAGATGAAGAAGAAGAAGAAAAAGAAGAAGAAGAGGAGGAGGAAGATGATGATGATGATGATAAAACGGAGTAAATCTAAAAAGTCTACAACTTCGTTTGGTGGACTTACTTATACCACCCACATCAATACTAATGACTGTTTCCTTGTATGAGCCTTGTAGGTGAATCGTAAAAGGCAAATACATTTGAGATTTTGACTTAACTATAACTTTGTTTTCAATGTCTACCTTGACACCGAGTAGCGTTTGACATTAAGTTAAGCGTTCGTCCCTGTGAGAAAGACTTTAGACTTTTATCTTCTGAATGATACATATCGTGCATATTCTATAAAGATGGTAGTGCTGTTCTTGATTAACACTAAGTATAAATGAAATGATACAATGGATTCGCCCGTTTTCATTATACCGTCACCGGGTCGAGTTGGGTGAACTGTTCGGTGTCATTAGTTGTATGCTTCAGTAAGAGTTTCTTCTTTTACAAGGAGACACTACATGCACATACCGCAATCTCCCGAAACACTCAAGGAAGCACATACAATTTATTTGGTTTAGAAATCTGCTAAAATGGTATATTCTGGAGAGATGTTTATTAAAACCCCCTTAAATATTGCCTGTAGTCTCGTTTCATTATAAAATAAATATATAAGAGAAGAATATAATTTTCCACAATAAAATCCACTAAATATAGGATCTGTAGAAGAGTTTGTTTGTTTGTTTGTTTGTTTGATTAATTAACGTCCTATTAACAGCTATGGTCATGTAAGGACGGCCTCCCATGTATGCGGTGTGTTGTGTGTATGTTGTGCGAGGTGCGTGTTTCGGGAGACTGCGGTATATTCATGTGGTGTCTTCTTGTATAGTGGAACTTTTGCCCTTTTTATAGTGCTATATCACTGGAGCATGCCGCTGAAGACACCAAGCAACTCATTTCTTTAGAAAGCTAAAAAAAGTAGGAAGACCTGTCACTTACTTTTAACAAGAGATCCCAGAGGGATCTTGGCGCCCACCAAAGAATGATCTATGTCTGACAATGGAAAGAGGGATCTTTTCCCTGCTTTTCAAACTTGTTCAAACACACTACATATAAAATTTGAAACAGATCGCTATAGTACTTTCTAAGACATAGTGGTAACAAACTTCAACAATGAAATCTAAGATGGCGGCCGGTTTGCCATCTTGTTTACCAATCAGTGCCGAAAGGCATTATGGATCAGTCCTTAAATGTACTATGCGCAACTAGGGTACAAGGGGAAACTATGCATGGAATTTGAGAAAGATCCCTTCAGTACTTTTTGAGAAATATTGATAACAAACTTTAACTATCAAAATCCAAGATGGCCGTCAGTCGGTCATCTTGTTTCCGATCGGTCCCAAAATGCAATATGCACAATTAGGGTCCTAGGGGAACCTGTATATGAAATTTGAGAAAGATCCCATTAGCAATTTTTGAGAAATAGTGGTAACAAACTTTACCATTAAAATCCAAGATGGCCGCCTGTCGACCATCTTGTTGACCAGTCGATCCCAAAATGCAATATGCACAACTAAGGTCCTAGGGGAACCGACATATGAAATTTGAGAAAGATCCCTTCAGTACTTTTGAGAAATAGCAGTAACAAACTTAAACTATCAAAATCCAAGATGACCGCCTTTCGGCCATCTGTTCACCGATCGGTACCAAAATGCAATATGCACAATTAGGGTCCTAGGGGAACCATATGAAATTTGAGAAAGATCCCTTTAGCACTTTTTGAGAAATAGTGGTAACAAACTTTAACCATTAAAATCCAAGATGGCTGCCTGTCGGCCATCATGTTGACCAGTCGGTCCCAAAATGCAATATGAACAACAAGGGTCCTAGGGGAACCGACATATGAGATTTGAGAAAGATCCCTTCTGTACTTTTTGAGAAATAGCAGTAACAAACTTTAACTATCAAAATCCAAGATGACCGCCTATCGGCCATCTTGTTCAACGATCGGTACCAAAATGCAACATGCACAACTAGGGCCCTAGGGGAACCTATATATGAAATTTGAGAAAGATCCCTTCAGTACTTTTTGAGAAATAGCGGTAACAAACTTTAACTATCAAAATCCAAGATGGCTGCCTGGCGGCCATCTTGTTCACCGATCGGTCCCAAAATGCAACATGCACAACTAGGGCCCTAGGGGAACCTATATATGAAATTTGAGAAAGATCCCTTCAGCACTTTTTGAGAAATAGCGGTAACAAACTTTAACTATCAAATTACAAGATGGCCGCCTGTCGGCCATCTTGTTCACCAATCAGTCCCAAAATGCAACATGCACAACTAGGGCCCTAGGGGAACCTATATATGAAATTTGAGAAAGATCCCTTCAATACTTTTTGAGAAATAACGGTAACAAGAATTGTTAACGGACGGACGGACGGAAGGACGGACGGAAGGACAGACGGAAGGACGGACGGACGGACGACGGACCACGGAAGAAAGGCGATTTGAATAGCCCACCATCTGATGATGGTGGGCTAAAATGTAGGAAAATGGTTTCATAAATTAGCAACCCATGCTAAAACCATTCAACAGTACACAATGAGCGGTATTACTTAATTAAAAAGTCAATGGACAGTTTAAGTAATGCGAGATGTATCTATTTATCAGAAACTCGTATGAACAATATAAACTGTTGAGGGTGTCTCACTTAATCAGAAACCCATTAAACATTGTAAACGTTTGTTTGAGGTCGGCGCCAGTGCCATGTTCCTTGGCTATCCTCACCCAGACGGTATCCCCAGGAACCAGCATGGTGATGGCGGAAGCGGCGCCCGTGGTCCAGTACACACTGTCTCCACTCATGGCGGATCCGATGACCACGTTATTACGGACCAACTCTGTAGTGAAATACTGTACACCAAAAGTGGCGATCATCCAGGAGAAATGATAGACGCCCACCTCGGGACAGGTAAATACACCGGTGTTTGGGTTTAAATGGGCACCAATATTTGTTACTGATTTTTCAAAAGGGATTATATGTTCAGGTGCCGGGTTCGATACATCGTGTGCAAGAACAGCGTGGAACGCAACAGCGGTTGTCGATTCTGTAAAACATAGCGTCTAGAATTAGTGAACAAAGACTACTATTTGGTCAGTAAATCACATTTTCTTGAAAAAGGCGATCAAATATCAGGTTTTCACATTTTATTGGTGTATATTATTTATAAATTAAAAAAAAGAAGAAGAAAAACAACAATGAAATTAAAACAATTTGATGAAGCTGT
Organism: Argopecten irradians; assembly: GCF_041381155.1. Taxonomy (NCBI): domain Eukaryota; kingdom Metazoa; phylum Mollusca; class Bivalvia; order Pectinida; family Pectinidae; genus Argopecten; species Argopecten irradians. The sequence goes on along the minus strand of NC_091135.1, from coordinate 53,796,699 downwards.
AAGGAGGAGAGCAGTACGTATTAAAAGGAAGTATAAAAATGTAATTACCGACACGTTTGTTGATGTTTTTACCGGAATCATCTGCAAACAAGTAAAATAAATATACTGGCACTTGCTGATATAATGTTTATACATATCATATCGTTGCATAGACTTCCCTGCGTCTAAAATTCGTCATTATTCGTCAATTTAATTATCATTTTCAAAATAAGACTGGTAACTTAAGGTTCAAATTTTTTTTTTATTTTATGATGAGGTACATTTGTACATTTTGACACATTTTAAAAATTGTCTCGAGTATTATAATTTTTAAAAATCTAACTACTCGATAATATGCTACAGTCTAATAATTCGATAATTTGGTACGATCTAATTACTGGATAATAAGATACAGTCTAATTACTTTTACCCTATCTATCTCTCATCCACTAAAAGGTTTGGTACAGTCTACTTGCGACACGTATACCAGTGAATCGACTAAACGATTTGCCCTGGCATGCTGTTCTCACCTCTTCTAGTATGGCTAACGTTTTGCTCACACAGCGTGACCTTTTCTTCTAGAGTCACCATTTTCTGTTCAAGTCGCATGTTTTCCGTCTGAAGTGATTCTGATGGATAGATTTTCTAGATAGTGCAATTCCTCTAAATAAGAAATATTAGCATTATGATAGACACCAATTTAGAATAGTTTAAATGTATATGATCTTTTGTTTAAGAATTTAACTGTAATGCATGTAAAAGGCTATAGCAATTATCAAAATGTATATTTTTTTAAGGCCTGGCATGGATACGATGTCAACAGCCTGGGTTAAATAAGGAGAGGATCGAAGGAGATACCAAAAACGAGGGTCATATAAGGCCTGGCACGGATACGATGTCAGCAGCCTGGGCCAAATAAGGAGAGGATCGAAGGAGATACCAAAAACCAGGGTCATATAAGGCCTGGCACGGATACGATGTCAGCAGCCTGGGCCAAATAAGGAGAGGATCGAAGGGGATACCAAAAACCAGGGTCACATAAGGCCTGGCACGGATACGATGTCAGCAGCCTGGGCCAAATAAGGTTTGGCATGAAGGAGGCGACTAAAGTCAAGTAGAGGCCGAGGTGAAGGAAGCGGCGGCAGGTAGGGTCAAATAAGCGAGCAACAAAGTTCGAGGATGGACGGGTGTTGATGAGGCACCGACAGACAAGAGTCTTATGGAAAAGTATGTCAATGAGACATAACAGGCAAAGTCTTACGACTTACGGATGGCAACACAAGGGCATGTAAATACAAGAATGACGACTGACACCAATCTGACAGTTACATCAACGATTATATCAAAGTGGAGATCAATGAGACGAAATACAGAGGAGTGGATGAAATAAAGGAAGACTAATACCAGTAAAATATAGAATTGTCCATTTACCAATTTGATTCCCGTATTTCTCTAAAATCCGTCTGACTCCATGCATATCCAAATCAGATCCGCCATCAGCAGTCTGGTAGGAAGCTGCTTTCGCCACCAATACGTTCGATATTAGGACACATATGGTCAGAAGTGGAAGCCGTGCCATGTTTACCATTTTTACAGGTAGGTCAGTGTAATCTCGTAGCTGATTGATAGCACAGATAAAGCTAAAGATCAACGAAGACCATTATATAAGACTACACAATACTTTTTGGTATATGGGTACATTGTAATTGAACGTTTGGAAATTAAATGAAATGAACAGGATAAACTAATAATCATCCCATACTAAAAAATATCCACAGCAGCTTGGTTAACACGAAGTTCACTAGCACTGACCCCGTTTTATTAATTGAAAAGTTTGGTTTTAATTACCGATTCTATTACCCTTTATACTCCACGTGCAAAATACATTGATAGCAAATATTTAATATGGGATGATTTCAGTCTACCGATTTCCATCTCACAATTTTCTTTTCTGATTTTCTCTTTCTAGATATACCATATTGTTCACTACAGACATCTTCACGACCTCCTGGCTGTGGTGGTATTAAATTAAGGGTATTGTTCCCATATCACAATATCCCTGACCAATACTGTTTCGTTCGAATGCTGATGAATGGTTGTTAGTTGATGGTAAGTTATTAAGTGTTTTTTCGACTATTGAGGAAGGGTAGCTGTCTATGGGGAAGTCCCGGTAAACAACACTTTTATATCAGAAAAAATATATTATGACCCTTCATTTCGTCGTTAAAAAACGCCTACTCATGTAAAATGAGTTAATATTTTGGATGTTATAAATGACAATATTGGCCTCCATCAATCTCAACGTCAGTACTTATAACAAACTTATACAAATTATTTATCATATTAGAAAAAAATCGGTTCGTTTATTACAAAATATATAATCATAAACAAATACACAATCACTCGCCACCCAATGCTATAATGTATATAAAATATTCATACACACTTATCATGAATCATAGATTGCAAATCATATAAATACGGGCAAGTTTTCATCAATCAATAATCCTCTGCAATATAATGCAGAAAAAATCGTAAATGTATCTAAGTTTTTTTTATACAATTTTTCCAGATACAAATTAATTGCTAATGGCGTAACTGAGTCGATGATTCACTTTTTTTATCTATACCGGTCCGAATTAAAATCAATTGTTTATCACAAATTTTAGAGTCTGGCTGAAATTCCTCCCGTAACCAGGATGGTTTCCCCTGTTATGTAGGACGCGTCATCTGATGACAAGAAAGAAACGACACCGGCACACTCGGGGGGCTGACCGAACCTGAAATCAACATGGACAATAGTTATAAGATGTGACCATAGCACACCCTGGGGGCTGACCGAACCTGAAATCAACGTGGACAATAGTTATAAGATATGACCATAGCACACCCTGGGGGCTGACCGAACCTGAAATCAACATGGACAATAGTTATAAGATATGACAATAGCACACCCCGGGGCTGACCGAACCTGAAATCAACGTGGACAATAGTTATAGGACATGACAATAGCACATCCTGGGGGCTGACCGAACCTGAAATCAACGTGGACAATAGTTATAGGACATGACAATAGCACATCCTGGGGGCTGACCAATCCTGAAATCAACGTGGACGATAGTTATAAGACACGACAATAACACACTCTGGGGGCTGACCGAACCTGAAATCAACGTGGACAATAGTTATAGGACATGACAATTGTACACCCTGGGGGGCTGACCGAACCTGAAATCAACATGGACAATAGTTATAGGACATGACACCAGCATATTCTGGGGGCTGACCGATCCTGAAATCAACATGGACAATAGTTATAAGATATGACCATAGCACACTCTGGGGGCTGACCGAACCTGAAATCAACATGGACATTAGTTATAAGACACGACACCAACACACCCTGTGGCTGACCGAATCTGTAATCAATGTAGACAATAGTTATAAGATATGACCATAGCACACCCTGAGGGCTGACCGAACCTAAAATCAACGTGGACAATAGTTATAAGACACGACACCGGCACACTCGGGGGGCTGACCGAACCTGTAATCAATGTGGACAATAGTTATAAGATATGACCATAGCACACTCTGGGGGCTGACCGATCCTGAAATCAACGTGGACGATAGTTATAAGACACGACAATAACACACCCTGGGGGCTGACCGAACCTGAAATCAACGTGGACGATAGTTATAGGACACGACAATAGCACATCCTGGGGGCTGACCGAACCTGAAATCAACGTGGACGATAGTTATAAGACACGACAATAACACACTCTGGGGGCTGACCGAACCTGAAATCAACGTGGACAATAGTTATAGGACACGACAATAGCACATCCTGGGGGCTGACCGAACCTGAAATCAATGTGGACAATAGTTATAGGACACGACAATAGCACATTCTGGTGGCTGACCGAACCTGAAATCAACATGGACAATATTTATAAGACACGACAATAGCACATTCTGGGGGCTGACCGAACCTGAAATCAACGTGGACAATATTTATGACACGACAATAGCACATTCTGGGGGCTGACCGAACCTGAAATCAAAATTGACAATATTTATAAGACACGACAATAGCACATTCTTGGGGCTGACCGAGTCTGAAATCAAAATTGACAATAGTTAAAGGACACAACAATAGCACACTCTAGACAATACTTGTAGTTACATGTTTTCAGAGAGGCAATATCTATAGGATAAGGAAAGAGCAATATATACTTATAGGATTAACAAAGGGCAGCGGTTAAATATGAGGAGACAATATTTATAAGATTAAGAAAGAGGTATCAGTTAAAGAATAAGGAAAGGGCAAAAATTAGAGCATTAAGAAAGGGGCTTATAGGATTCAGAAACTAGTGATAAGTTGATATCTGATTCTTACCTGTTCAAGGGCACTTGTGATAGAATTGATTTAGCAATTTCTTCTATGCTAGTCAGCTGGAAAAGTTAAAACTTGTCTCTTATCATCACAAATACAGAATGTTAAATATAAATGATACAGATGACAAGAAATGATATAATTAAAAATTCAATGAATGAAAATTTGTGTAAAGTTCAGTTGGCTTTCACTGATTGACTCTAGATTTAATCTATAAAGGATGATTGTGAATTCAGATTTTTGATATCCGGCAAACTGATATTCTGAAGTGAATTTCAGGTATGATATAGATGGAATAATGACTTTAAAATATAAAATATCTTGATGACTTATTGCTTGACTGAAGCAAGTTATGATATAGATGGAATATTGATGCAAGGAATAGAATATCTTGATGACCTACCGCTTGACTGAAGTGAGTTTCTATAATCCCAGGAGCAAGGCCATTGATGCGAATATTCATGGTAGCTAATTGTGGGACGAGTGACTTGATCAGTCCAAGTAGTGCTGTCTTACTGACAGAATAGGGACCCAGCATCTGAAACAGGCATTAGGGAAATATATATATATATTAAGTGATGGAAATAAAATGATGGGGAATTATCGTTCAGTATGACTTTTTAAAAACTGTACTGAACGTTCAAAATTTCCATCTTCAAATCACAAATTGTCCATCAATTTCTGCCTGCTGCTTCCAGTGAAAGTTATAAACAAGGGCTCAAATTGCCTGAATCGCTCACCTGCAATCTGGTAATCATACATGGTTCATACTTATCAAAAAGAGTAAATAAGAATTTATATCATCCCTAAGCACATTAGAGGCCTCTTTGCCTCTTGGTTATTAAAATGAAGTCATTTAAAGATTTTAGCCTATTTGACCCCTGTGACCTTGAATGAAGGTCAAGGTCATTCTTTTGAACAAACTTTGTAGCGCTTCATCCCAACATGTCACATGCCCAATATCATGTCTCTAGCCCTCTTGGTTATTAAGAATTTGTTTTAAGATTTTAGCCTAACTGACCCCTTTGACCTTGAATGATGTTAAGGTCATTCATTCGAATTAACTTGGTAGCCCTTGATCCCAGCATGCCATAGGCCCAATTTCAGGTCCCTAGACTGTTTGGGTATTAAGAAGAAGTCTTTAAAAGATTTCAGCCTATTTGACCCCTGTGACCTTGAATGAAAGTCAAGGTCATTCATTTGAATAAACCTTGTAGCGCTTCATCCCAAGATGCCACAGGCCCAATATCAGGTCCCTAGGCCTCTTGGTTATTAAGAAGTCGTTTAAATATTTTAGCCTATTTGACCCCTGTGACCTTGAATGAAGGTCAAGGTCATTCATTTGAACAAACTTAGTAGCCCTCTATCCCAGCATGCCACATGACCGATATCAGGTCTCTAGCCCTCTTTGTTATTAAGGAAAAGTCGTTTAAAGATTTTAGCCTATTTGACCAATGTGACCTTGAATGAAGGTCAAGGTCATTCATTTGAACAAACTTGGTAGCCTTTGATCCCAGCATGCCACAGGCCCAATATCAGGTCCCTAGGTCTCTTGGTTATTAAGAAGAAGTTGTTTAAAGATTTTAGCCTTTTTGACCCCTGTAACCTTGAATGAAGGTCAAGGTGATTCATTTGAACAAACTTGGTAGCCCTTGGTCCCAGCATGCCTCAGGCCCAATATCAGGTCCCTAGGCTGTTTGGTTATTAAGAAGAAGTCATTTTAAGATTTTAGCCTATTTGACCCCTGTGACCTTGAATGAAGGTCAAGGTCATTCATTTGAACAAACTTGGTAGCCCTCTATCCCAGCATGCCACATGCCTAATATCAGGTCCCAAGGCCTCTTAGTTATTAAGAAGAAGTTGTTTAAAGATTTTTGCCTTTTTGACCCGTGACCTTGAATGTAGGTCAAGGTCATTCATTTGAACACACTTGGCAGCCCTTGATCCCAGCATACTTCAGGCCCAATATCAGGTCCTTAGGCTGTTTGGTTATTAAGAAGAAGTCATTTAAAGATTTTCACCTATTTGGCCCCTGTGACCTTGAATGATGGTCAAGGTCATTCATTTGAACAAACTTGGTAGCCCTTCATCCCAGCATGCTATAAGTCAAATTTCAGGACTCTAGGTCTCCAAGTTTTGGAGAAGAACTTATTTAAATGGAAATGTTGACGCCGGACGACGGCCGGACAACGGATGCAGCACCATAGCATAGGCTCACTTGCCTTTCGGGCAGGTGAGCTAAAAAGGATAAATAACGCACGAGTGAAACATTTAAAGCCACAAGATGATCATGTGATTCAGTAGCCAAGTATACTTACTGGTATAGGATTGTATCCAGCTATGGACGATACAACCGTGACAGATCCGCCACTAAAATTAGGACACAATCTCAAAGTTAATGGACAAATGACAGGTCTGGATATCAGTACACATTTTTTTACTGTTTAAGCTGGGTATTCACTCATTTTCCTTCACATTATTAGGAACACTACCTTTTGTGATATTACAATATGATATAATTTGCACATTTTTCATGTACAGAAAATATTTACATTAATATTGAAGACTCAAGAATATCAACGTTTTTCCAAAAAAATGTGTTTAAGATAAAAAGTACAATTGAAACAAGAAAATATTTCAATTGACTTTGGAAAAAATGTATCTTATTCTACATCTGAAGTTTCATAAATATTCTAGCACAATTTTTCAGTATCATATAGTCGAACTTTATCAAGCCATAATACCATGTTTCTTTGTTTGTAACGTTAATCACTATAGCATTATCATTTATATGCTTGTCTGATATATGTTATTGGCTAAATAGAAGTTTGTTTATTGTAATCATTTCAAAATAAAATTATAAATTAATGTCATTTGCAATTCAGTTATGCATACATACCCTCTGGTTTGCATATGTGGAACGGTCCCCTTAATAAGCATAAAAGTTGCTTTTACATTCAGATCAAATATCTGTAATGTAAACAATAATTTATTAGAAATAATGAGAAAATAAATGTTCACATCATTTTATTAAAATAATGAGAAAACAAATTTTCATGTCATTTTATTAAACCTTTGTTATATAGGAGATAAACGCTCAACAGAGATTATCAATAAAGTCTCAATACAAAAGACTTCTAGTTATTCATCAAGTTTTTATAATTAAACTATTCTTACCAACTTTATAGAACTTTTTCCACAATAATTTCAAAACAACATGGTAATTTGACAAAATCATCTTACACCAGAAGTGTTCATCACCTGTACTTAAACAAATTTGTCAAAAAAGCCATACTTAAAACCCTTGAACTTTAAATGATAATAATTAATTCTTTTTTGTTTTCGTACTAAATCTGGTTTTCTAATTGGCTAAAACATTTTTTATACAACTATGATGAAAAAATCGGAGAATGGCGAGGAAACCTGACATTATCGTGACGTCACAATAGAAACGTTGACGCAGATTTACACAGTTTCCCACAAAATTTCTTTCACACCCAATGAAATTAAAACTTAGTGAAATCAATGCTTAAGTAAATATACATACCTTATCCCATTGCTCCTCTGAACACTACAAAATATGAAGTTTATATTTTGAACAATATTAATTTCATCCTGTCATCAATCAGGTTTATTTGTTTTCGTAAGGGAGACATTTTACACAGATTCTCACAAATTGACAGCTTAGTGAAACTTTTTACCAGCTTTAAAAATGTTTAAAATCATGATTAATTAGTAAATAAGTTAACTGTACACTTGCACTGATGTCTATATAGTTATAGTTGTTGTACTACAGATAAGGACTCCTTTAGATTTGTACATCAGATGAAGCCAGGTCATGCATGTTAATTATTGTACTACAGATAAGGACTCCTTTAGATTTGTACATCAGGTGAAGCCAGGTCATGCATGTTAATTATTGTACTACAGATAAGGACTTGTATAGATTTGTACATCAGGTGAAGCCAGGTCATGCATGTTAATTATTGTACTACAGATAAGGACTCCTATAGATTTGTACATCAGGTGAAGCCAGGTCATGCATGTTAATTATTGTACTACAGATAAGGACTCCTTTAGATTTGTACATCAGGTGAAGCCAGGTCATGCATGTTAATTATTGTACTACAGATAAGGACTCCTTTAGATTTGTACATCAGGTGAAGCCAGGTCATGCATGTTAATTATTGTACTACAGATAAGGACTCCTTTAGATTTGTACATCAGGTGAAGCCAGGTCATGCATGTTAATTATTGTACTACAGATAAGGACTCCTTATAGATTTGTACATCAGGTGAAGCCAGGTCATGCATGTTAATTATTGTACTACAGATAAGGACTTGTATAGATTTGTACATCAGGTGAAGCCAGGTCATGCATGTTAATTATTGTACTACAGATAAGGACTCTTAGATTTGTACATCAGGTGAAGCCAGGTCATGCATGTTAATTATTGTACTACAGATAAGGACTCCTTTAGATTTGTACATCAGGTGAAGCCAGGTCATGCATGTTAATTATTGTACTACAGATAAGGACTCCTTTAGATTTGTACATCAGGTGAAGCCAGGTCATGCATGTTAATTATTGTACTACAGATAAGGACTCCTTTAGATTTGTACATCAGGTGAAGCCAGGTCATGCATGTTAATTATTGTACTACAGATAAGGACTCCTTTAGATTTGTACATCAGGTGAAGCCAGGTCATGCATGTTAATTATTGTACTACAGATAAGGACTTTAGATTTGTACATCAGGTGAAGCAGTCATCATGTTAATTATTGTACTACAGATAAGGACTTTAGATTTGTACATCAGGTGAAGCCAGGTCATGCATGTTAATTATTGTACTACAGATAAGGACTCCTATAGATTTGTACATCAGGTGAAGCCAGGTCATGCATGTTAATTATTGTACTACAGATAAGGACTCCTTTAGATTTGTACATCAGGTGAAGCCAGGTCATGCATGTTAATTATTGTACTACAGATAAGGACTCGTATAGATTTGTACATCAGGTGAAGCCAGGTCATGCATGTTAATTATTGTACTACAGATAAGGACTCCTTTAGATTTGTACATCAGGTGAAGCCAGGTCATGCATGTTAATTATTGTACTACAGATAAGGACTCCTTTAGATTTGTACATCAGGTGAAGCCAGGTCATGCATGTTAATTATTGTACTACAGATAAGGACTCCTTTAGATTTGTACATCAGGTGAAGCCAGGTCATGCATGTTAATTATTGTACTACAGATAAGGACTCCTTTAGATTTGTACATCAGGTGAAGCCAGGTCATGTTAATTATTGTACTACAGATAAGGACTCCTTTAGATTTGTACATCAGGTGAAGCCAGGTCATGCATGTTAATTATTGTACTACAGATAAGGACTCCTTTAGATTTGTACATCAGGTGAAGCCAGGTCATGCATGTTAATTATTGTACTACAGATAAGGACTCCTTTAGATTTGTACATCAGGTGAAGCCAGGGACTCATGCATGTTAATTATTGTACTACAGATAAGGACTCCTTTAGATTTGTACATCAGGTGAAGCCAGGTCATGCATGTTAATTATTGTACTACAGATAAGGACTTGTATAGATTTGTACATCAGGTGAAGCCAGGTCATGCATGTTAATTATTGTACTACAGATAAGGACTCCTTTAGATTTGTACATCAGGTGAAGCCAGGTCATGCATGTTAATTATTGTACTACAGATAAGGACTCCTTTAGATTTGTACATCAGGTGAAGCCAGGTCATGCATGTTAATTATTGTACTACAGATAAGGACTTAGATTTGTACATCGTGAGCAGTCATTTAATTATGACTACAGATAAGGACTTGTATAGATTTGTACATCAGGTGAAGCCAGGTCATGCATGTTAATTATTGTACTACAGATAAGGACTTGTATAGATTTGTACATCAGGTGAAGCCAGGTCATGCATGTTAATTATTGTACTACAGATAAGGACTCCTTTAGATTTGTACATCAGGTGAAGCCAGGTCATGCATGTTAATTATTGTACTACAGATAAGGACTCCTTTAGATTTGTACATCAGGTGAAGCCAGGTCATGCATGTTAATTATTGTACTACAGATAAGGACTCATATAGATTTGTACATCAGGTGAAGCCAGGTCATGCATGTTAATTATTGTACTACAGATAAGGACTCCTTTAGATTTGTACATCAGGTGAAGCCAGGTCATGCATGTTAATTATTGTACTACAGATAAGGACTTGTATAGATTTGTACATCAGGTGAAGCCAGGTCATGCATGTTAATTATTGTACTACAGATAAGGACTCCTTTAGATTTGTACATCAGGTGAAGCCAGGTCATGCATGTTAATTATTGTACTACAGATAAGGACTCCTTTAGATAGATTTGTACATCAGGTGAAGCCAGGTCATGCATGTTAATTATTGTACTACAGATAAGGACTCCTTTAGATTTGTACATCAGGTGAAGCCAGGTCATGCATGTTAATTATTGTACTACAGATAAGGACTTGTATAGATTTGTACATCAGGTGAAGCCAGGTCATGCATGTTAATTATTGTACTACAGATAAGGACTCCTTTAGATTTGTACATCAGGTGAAGCCAGGTCATGCATGTTAATTATTGTACTACAGATAAGGACTCCTTTAGATTTGTACATCAGGTGAAGCCAGGTCATGCATGTTAATTATTGTACTACAGATAAGGACTTGTATAGATTTGTACATCAGGTGAAGCCAGGTCATGCATGTTAATTATTGTACTACAGATAAGGACTTGTATAGATTTGTACATCAGGTGAAGCCAGGTCATGCATGTTAATTATTGTACTACAGATAAGGACTCCTTTAGATTTGTACATCAGGTGAAGCCAGGTCATGCATGTTAATTATTGTACTACAGATAAGGACTCCTTTAGATTGTGTGAAGCATCATGTGAATTATTGTACTACAGATAAGGACTTTTAGATTTGTACATGCAAGCCAGGTCATGTTTAATTATTGTACTACAGATAAGGACTCCTTTAGATTTGTACATCAGGTGAAGCCAGGTCATGCATGTTAATTATTGTACTACAGATAAGGACTCCTTTAGATTTGTACATCAGGTGAAGCCAGGTCATGCATGTTAATTATTGTACTACAGATAAGGACTCCTTTAGATTTGTACATCAGGTGAAGCCAGGTCATGCATGTTAATTATTGTACTACAGATAAGGACTCCTTTAGATTTGTACATCAGGTGAAGCCAGGTCATGCATGTTAATTATTGTACTACAGATAAGGACTCATTTGTACATCAGGTGAAGCCAGGTCATGCATGTTAATTATTGTACTACAGATAAGGACTCCTATAGATTTGTACATCAGGTGAAGCCAGGTCATGCATGTTAATTATTGTACTACAGATAAGGACTCCTTTAGATTTGTACATCAGGTGAAGCCAGGTCATGCATGTTAATTATTGTACTACAGATAAGGACTCCTTTAGATTTGTACATCAGGTGAAGCCAGGTCATGCATGTTAATTATTGTACTACAGATAAGGACTCCTTTAGATTTGTACATCAGGTGAAGCCAGGTCATGCATGTTAATTATTGTACTACAGATAAGGACTTGTATAGATTTGTACATCAGGTGAAGCCAGGTCATGCATGTTAATTATTGTACTACAGATAAGGACTCCTTTAGATTTGTACATCAGGTGAAGCCAGGTCATGCATGTTAATTATTGTACTACAGATAAGGACTCCTTTAGATTTGTACATCAGGTGAAGCCAGGTCATGCATGTTAATTATTGTACTACAGATAAGGACTCCTTTAGATTTGTACATCAGGTGAAGCCAGGTCATGCATGTTAATTATTGTACTACAGATAAGGACTCCTTTAGATTTGTACATCAGGTGAAGCCAGGTCATGCATGTTAATTATTGTACTACAGATAAGGACTCCTTTAGATTTGTACATCAGGTGAAGCCAGGTCATGCATGTTAATTATTGTACTACAGATAAGGACTCCTATAGATTTGTACATCAGGTGAAGCCAGGTCATGCATGTTAATTATTGTACTACAGATAAGGACTCCTTTAGATTTGTACATCAGGTGAAGCCAGGTCATGCATGTTAATTATTGTACTACAGATAAGGACTCGTATAGATTTGTACATCAGGTGAAGCCAGGTCATGCATGTTAATTATTGTACTACAGATAAGGACTTGTATAGATTTGTACATCAGGTGAAGCCAGGTCATGCATGTTAATTATTGTACTACAGATAAGGACTTTAGATTTGTACATCAGGTGAAGCCAGTCATGCATGTTAATTATTGTACTAGATAAGGACTTTAGATTTGTACATCAGGTGAAGCCAGGTCATGCATGTTAATTATTGTACTACAGATAAGGACTCTATAGATTTGTACATCAGGTGAAGCCAGGTCATGCATGTTAATTATTGTACTACAGATAAGGACTCCTTTAGATTTGTACATCAGGTGAAGCCAGGTCATGCATGTTAATTATTGTACTACAGATAAGGACTCTTTAGATTTGTACATCAGGTGAAGCCAGGTCATGCATGTTAATTATTGTACTACAGATAAGGACTCCTTTATAGATTTGTACATCAGGTGAAGCCAGGTCATGCATGTTAATTATTGTACTACAGATAAGGACTCTTTAGATTTGTACATCAGGTGAAGCCAGGTCATGCATGTTAATTATTGTACTACTACAGATAAGGACTCTTTAGATTTGTACATCAGGTGAAGCCAGGTCATGCATGTTAATTATTGTACTACAGATAAGGACTGTTTAGATTTGTACATCAGGTGAAGCCAGGTCATGCATGTTAATTATTGTACTACAGATAAGGACTCCTTTAGATTTGTACATCAGGTGAAGCCAGGTCATGCATGTTAATTATTGTACTACAGATAAGGACTCCTTTAAGATTTGTACATCAGGTGAAGCCAGGTCATGCATGTTAATTATTGTACTACAGATAAGGACTCTATAGATTTGTACATCAGGTGAAGCCAGGTCATGCATGTTAATTATTGTACTACAGATAAGGACTTTATAGATTTGTACATCAGGTGAAGCCAGGTCATGCATGTTAATTATTGTACTACAGATAAGGACTTGTATAGATTTGTACATCAGGTGAAGCCAGGTCATGCATGTTAATTATTGTACTACAGATAAGGACTCCTTTAGATTTGTACATCAGGTGAAGCCAGGTCATGCATGTTAATTATTGTACTACAGATAAGGACTCCTTTAGATTTGTACATCAGGTGAAGCCAGGTCATGCATGTTAATTATTGTACTACAGATAAGGACTTGTATAGATTTGTACATCAGGTGAAGCCAGGTCATGCATGTTAATTATTGTACTACAGATAAGGACTTGTATAGATTTGTACATCAGGTGAAGCCAGGTCATGCATGTTAATTATTGTACTACAGATAAGGACTTGTATAGATTTGTACATCAGGTGAAGCCAGGTCATGCATGTTAATTATTGTACTACAGATAAGGACTCGTATAGATTTGTACATCAGGTGAAGCCAGGTCATGCATGTTAATTATTGTACTACAGATAAGGACTTGTATAGATTTGTACATCAGGTGAAGCCAGGTCATGCATGTTAATTATTGTACTACAGATAAGGACTCCTTTAGATTTGTACATCAGGTGAAGCCAGGTCATGCATGTTAATTATTGTACTACAGATAAGGACTCATATAGATTTGTACATCAGGTGAAGCCAGGTCATGCATGTTAATTATTGTACTACAGATAAGGACTTGTATAGATTTGTACATCAGGTGAAGCCAGGTCATGCATGTTAATTATTGTACTACAGATAAGGACTTGTATAGATTTGTACATCAGGTGAAGCCAGGTCATGCATGTTAATTATTGTACTACAGATAAGGACTCCTTTAGATTTGTACATCAGGTGAAGCCAGGTCATGCATGTTAATTATTGTACTACAGATAAGGACTCCTTTAGATTTGTACATCAGGTGAAGCCAGGTCATGCATGTTAATTATTGTACTACAGATAAGGACTTCTTTAGATTTGTACATCAGGTGAAGCCAGGTCATGCATGTTAATTATTGTACTACAGATAAGGACTCCTTTAGATTTGTACATCAGGTGAAGCCAGGTCATGCATGTTAATTATTGTACTACAGATAAGGACTTGTATAGATTTGTACATCAGGTGAAGCCAGGTCATGCATGTTAATTATTGTACTACAGATAAGGACTTGTATAGATTTGTACATCAGGTGAAGCCAGGTCATGCATGTTAATTATTGTACTACAGATAAGGACTCTTATAGATTTGTACATCAGGTGAAGCCAGGTCATGCATGTTAATTATTGTACTACAGATAAGGACTTTTATAGATTTGTACATCAGGTGAAGCCAGGTCATGCATGTTAATTATTGTACTACAGATAAGGACTCCTTTAGATTTGTACATCAGGTGAAGCCAGGTCATGCATGTTAATTATTGTACTACAGATAAGGACTTGTATAGATTTGTACATCAGGTGAAGCCAGGTCATGCATGTTAATTATTGTACTACAGATAAGGACTTGTATAGATTTGTACATCAGGTGAAGCCAGGTCATGCATGTTAATTATTGTACTACAGATAAGGACTCCTTTAGATTTGTACATCAGGTGAAGCCAGGTCATGCATGTTAATTATTGTACTACAGATAAGGACTCTATAGATTTGTACATCAGGTGAAGCCAGGTCATGCATGTTAATTATTGTACTACAGATAAGGACTCCTTTAGATTTGTACATCAGGTGAAGCCAGGTCATGCATGTTAATTATTGTACTACAGATAAGGACTTGTATAGATTTGTACATCAGGTGAAGCCAGGTCATGCATGTTAATTATTGTACTACAGATAAGGACTTTTATAGATTTGTACATCAGGTGAAGCCAGGTCATGCATATTAATTATTGTACTACAGATAAGGACTTTTATAGATTTGTACATCAGGTGAAGCCAGGTCATGCATATTAATTATTGTACTACAGATAAGGACTCCTTTAGATTTGTACATCAGGTGAAGCCAGGTCATGCATATTAATTATTGTACTACAGAAAAGGACTTGTATAGATTTGTACATCAGGTGAAGCCAGGTCATGCATGTTAATTATTGTACTACAGATAAGGACTCCTTTAGATTTGTACATCAGGTGAAGCCAGGTCATGCATGTTAATTAAACGTTATTATCAATCTCATTAAAGACTTTTAAAATTGCTCTACTATGATATGAAACATATTGTTAGTGGAGCGTATGTTACAAGTCAAATTTTAATTGGATTGAATTATCATTTATATAAAATTTATAAATATGGAAATAAATGTAAACACAATTAGGAGACAACTTACATCTAATGTTGGACCAAAGAACGGATTAACTGCTGCATTAGATACGACTATATCAATGCCACCAAACTGATCTAGGGTCTGAAAATATAAATTAACATATCTTAACATTTATTTTCATCATTGATACATGACAGATACACCATATTGTTATGTCTTATACAGTGTATATTGAATTACAATTTGTAATAACTATTGAGATCAGTACAGTATTATATAATTTGTACTACATTAATATTGCTATAATAAATACCTGTTTAATCAGACTGGCCCTGTCCTCTTTTTTTCCAACATGACATACTGTTCCATGCACATGAAGATTTTTTGCTCGCAATTTTTCAACGGCTGCATCAACATTTTTTTGTTTTCGACTGCTAACCACCACTTTGGCTCCATCTTGTCCAAGCCTCTCAGCAATGGCATAACCTATCCTAAAGTAAATGATGCAATCAATATCTCAAACTTGAGAGAGACATTCTAAGAAAGAACTCTTCTGCATTTTAGTATAGATACATATACAGTATTATTTTACTGTATCTTATCTACTCCAGGGGATACTATCAATGTCTTTATATCCGCCCCTGGACTCATATTCTCATATCATAGTCTCTGCAGGTCTGTAATAGGTCACTTTGTTTTCTCCTGAACTGCCGTCAGTTTTACATAGTGCAGGGTGGATATAACTGCAGTGAAAGTAACCTCTGGACTGGAGTAACAAGAATTGAGCTTCAATATTCGAGCTTGTTAGTATGAATATGTTACCTGAAATTCATGTGCAAAACTATGTTTTGTCGGTACAATCTATAGCGTAGACGTACAACATACATAGTACATACATGTATATCATACAATAAGTTTATACAATTGTATGCACATGTACACTACACTACTCCAATGCATTTAGCTTTCCGTGAATTAAATTACCCGTCAGTGGACGCTGTTACAATAGCGACTTTCCCTGACAACTTCTGTGATGAATTTGATGTCATCCTCGAACCAAGTTGTCGCTTAATCGAATTATTGAATACAAGGCGTCTCAACATTGTGCTAGTTCAGGGTTCACTTAAATAAAATATAGTTTTCGGATCAGACAGACGCTTGACTCAAATCGTCCGTCGATCCAAACATTTGTTCGACTCATTTTCTAGTTCTACTTTCACTTTGCGTTAATATAACAAAAAGCAGGTTAGGATAGATGTTTCCGGATATACGTATGCATAGAATATTCTTGTTTTATTTATTATCAAGTGGTTTATTTCATACTACCACCCATCTATAATAATAATAATAATATATATAAAGAGTTATACTACATTATGTATTCATTTATTAAAATGAATTTATTACTACTGTTTTATGTATGTGCATGCCTATGCAAACACAAACGTGTCATGACATACATGTATACCTTTTATATCATATATGTGTTAACGTGTTCAGTAGAGCTACTAAATCAATGTACAATGTAAATAATACCGATACCAGAGATTTAGATCTAGATACACGATAACAACTTATTATCACTGTTGTAGTCCTACATTTTGAACCCTTTCTTCTAAAACAAGATGGCCAAGAAACTAATAGGGAAAGTAGCAGTGGTCACAGCCTCGACTGACGGGTAACTATGTATACGTACATGTATACATGTAATACACACACGTGCCTTTTAATTGTCATGCTAAGCTGTAACTTTTGTGATCTAACGTATCTTTACAACATACACATTGATATTGTTCACTGATAAGCTACATTTGTACATTGTATATTGTACATTGAACAAGTGTATGTGTAGTAGGGGTAGAAAATGTACGGATATACCGGGGTTTATCCTCGTTATATCGTGTTATTTACATGTAAATATAATTTTAGTATTGTCGTTTCGCTATTTTCCCGCACTCTGTATTTTTAGTGCTTGTAAAACCGCGCCACGTTTTCAGTTGACATGTGCTTCAACAGCCACGCTAAAGGCTGATTATTTTTTGAATCCTGTAAGTCCCCAGTAACTCCCCGTTTGTTGTTAGAGATTCACGATATTTTAGATTTTACTTGTAAAGACAACTGTGTTTTTTTGGGGCAGCCTGCCTTGTTGGTTTCTTTGGTTTTTTGAGACCTAATAATTTCTTAGTTAAAGGTGTATTTGACCCATCCCGTCAAATTCAGTGTCTGGATTTGTTGCCTCACCCATGGGGTATGTTATTGTCTTTAAAAGTTGTAAAGACCATGCAATTTAGAGCTGTTCCTATTGAAATTTCTTTGCCCCTGTTCCCCACTGAAATTTCTTTGCCCCTGTTCCCCACTTCAGCAGCTTTTATTACAACCAGATTTGACCCAACCTCTGTTCCTCTTATTCTCTGGGAAGTGCTTATCCTACTCTGGTGTCCTTAAGGCCTTCCGCTTGGTTCTCTCTCAACTAGGGTACTACGCCGCTTCCTATGGGGGTCACTCTCTGAGGCGGGGGGGGGGCTGCTACTTGGGCTAGTTCGTGTGGTGTCGCAGATGACGATATCCAACTTCTAGGTTTATGGTCTAGTGATTGCTATAAACGCTATATTGAAACTGATAGGAGCAAACATATCAATGCTATGAACCTCTTTTGTTTACCTCTTCCTCGTTAACCGGTATCCTTTTCAACAACTTGGGTTTGGACCTATATATCTCATGACATTTGCAACACTCATTTTTGTTGTATTCTCAATTTTCAATTGATAGATACAGGTCTGGTACAGTTAATAGATGTACTCCGGAAGTGGTATCCATTAAAGCCATTATTGTTATAATGTTGTTGCTTCCTTTTATTAGACTATCAGTAAAGTGTTATTTACATGTATATATAATTTTAGTATTGTCGTTTCGCTATTTTCCCGCATTCTGTATTTTTAGTGCTTGTAAAAATTGATGTACTTCTGCAATGTTTCTGCAATTCTCTTCGATCCTTCCGTTTTTATCCAATGATTTGAAGACTCATCACGGTCAGATTCGGATATCACTCTGTTAAGCGCATTTAAAATGTTTGAAGCAAATGAAGTAAGAGCAAAAATAATGGAGAGAAAAAAAACTTATATACTAGTATTAATAAAACAAAATGCACTTCCGGTTTTGAATGTCTGATTTTCGAAAAAAACCTAGGTAAAATTGCATGTTTTCATGCTTTCAAAAATCATATTAAATAACATCAATCGGGGAAAATGATCACATCAAACAATGATATATTAAATGTTTAAAATTCTTTAAATTTTGTGCTGATGCAAATATATGTTTAAAAGAATACGCATTAAAGTAGTTAGCCAAGGGAAAATGCCTATAAACCGAAAGTCCCTCTGCCTGTCAACAAAGACAAAGAAGGATCTATATAGAATGTTTCTGTTTTAACAAAAATGAGCCTTACGTTGTTTTTCAATCATATTATAATACAATTATAAAAAGTATTATGCTGAAAAGTAACATGGAATATGAAATACCTTTAAGCTACATTATTGTAACAACTTCATTTAGTATTAACATGAAATTATCGTTTCGGTTGCCGGGAAGTATATGAAAGTTGCCCAGAAGTTCTTGTTGGTTGTGTCGATACATGTAGGTAATACATCATCCTCTTCATCATAATATGGGATAGAAAGACGGCTGGGGTAATCATCAGCGTTAAACATCCATAAGGCTAACATTAAAAAGATCAATGTCGTTGGCACTTCAGATCTACACACTTCATAGGCATTTGTATTCAATATAAGTTTTGACAATATTCAATTACTTTGACTCGTTTTGTTCCAGTATTGGATATGCCATTGCGGAGAAACTTGCCCAAGAAGGTGCTAAAGTGGTTGTCAGCAGCCGGAAGCAGAAGAACGTCGATGCAGCCGTCGAGAAGCTGAAGTCTCAGAACCTTGATATTGTTGGTGTGGTGTGTCATGTTGGTAAACCAGAGGACAGAGATCGACTTGTCACAACGGTAGGACATACAATACTACCTATTGCTGTTATAGCAACAGCCATCATTACTTTGGAGAATATATTATACAATTATCGACCTATTTTCAGGTGGATACGGTGAGTTATCAACCTGAGTAAGTGATATATCCCGAGGCCGGAGGCCGAGGGTTATATCATTTTCGAGGGTTGATAACTCACCGTATCCACCTGAAAATAGGTCGATAACTGTTTTATTATATGACACTTACATGATATTAACCCGGCTCTTCAAAAATACTTTAAAATCTAAAAAAAAAAAAAACCAAGATGATATTTGCAAACTTTCTGTTTACAAAAGCAATAACATAAAGTATATGGTAGATATATATATATCCAAATGCTTCCTGCTAACGGTTTAGACTGGTAGAACTGGAATATTGTATCAACTACAGCCCGTCTGGCATTCTTGAACGTTTTCCATAAATTGAAGTTAGCAGTTGTCACCGTTGATCGCAGTAAACTTGCTGCCTTCCGCCATATATGTTGCCGACTATAATATTGACGTCACAATAGATTATCCTGACGTCATTGAATGAGGGAAACTCCTGTTACGCTATATTTGGGTACGACTTGACGTCAAAAGTGATTATGACGTCACATTTCAAGGGAGTTTTCCTCGATCTATTTTTGACACAGGTTACTGGACTCGCGAGAGGTATCTGGACTGAGTCCAGTAACCTCGCGTGGTTTTTGCCGCCGATTTCGGGGTTGATATCGCAGTTGATGAATACTTCTGAGAAACGAATTGGCCAATCAAAATACATCATTACTTTGGAGAATATATAAGTTAATACATACCTTATATAAATATGCGCTTTCCACATTATTTGTCAAATCGCTCAATTAACGAGTATGAAATGTTTCTGTTTGGGACAAAGAAGTAATTCAAAACGTGTGGAATTATTATTTTCCGTAGCGACTAATGATGCGGTGTTCTTTTTCAGGCAGTAGAACGATATGGCGGTATAGATATATTCGTATCTAATGCAGCTGTCAACCCACACTTTGGTCCACTCCTGGATGTAAGTAACTTTACTGACCTATTTAAAATAGTTTCACATTATTTTTGGTATATTTCTAATGTATTTATACTGATGATTCATTCTTTCAATGTAGTGTAGCTAACATCATAAATATTATCTTTACAGTGTCCAGAGTCTGCCTGGGACAAGGTAAGTACACGGCTATCCAGAGTCTGCCTGGGACAAGGTAAGTACACAGATATACAGAGTCTGTTTGGGACAAGGTAAGTACACGGATATCCAGAGTCTGTCTGGGACAAGGTAAGTACACGGATATCCAGAGTCTGTCTGGGACAAGGTAAGTACACGGATATCCAGAGTCTGTTTGGGACAAGGTAAGTACACAGATATCCAGAGTCTGTCTGGGACAAGGTAAGTACACGGATATCCAGAGTCTGCCTGGGACAAGGTAAGTACACGGATATCCAGAGTCTGTCTGGGACAAGGTAAGTACACGGATATCCAGAGTCTGTCTGGGACAAGGTAAGTACACGGATATCCAGAGTCTGTCTGGGACAAGGTAAGTACACGGATATCCAGAGTCTGTCTGGGACAAGGTAAGTACACGGATATCCAGAGTCTGTCTGGGACAAGGTAAGTACACGGATATCCAGAGTCTGTTTGGGACAAGGTAAGTACACGGATATCCAGAGTCTGTCTGGGACAAGGTAAGTACACGGATATCCAGAGTCTGTCTGGGACAAGGTAAGTACACGGATATCCAGAGTCTGTCTGGGACAAGATAAGAACACGAATATCCAGAGTCTGTCTGGGACAAGGTAAGAACACGGATATCAAGAGTCTGTCTGGGCCCAGGTAAGTACACGGATATCCAGAGTCTGTCTGAGACAAGGTAAGTACATGGATATCCAGGTTCTGTCTGGGACAAGGTAAGTACACGGATATCCGGAGTCTGTTTGGGACAAGGTAAGTACACGGATATCCGGAGTCTGTCTGGGACAAGGTAAGTACACGGATATCCAGAGTCTGCCTGGGACAAGGTTAGTACACGGATATGCAGAGTCTGTCTGGGACAAGGTAAGTACACGGATATCCAGAGTCTGTTTGGGACAAGGTAAGTACACAGATATCCAGAATGTGTCTGGGACAAGGTAAGTACACGGATATCCGGAGTCTGTCTGGGACAAGGTAAGTACACAGATATACAGAGTCTGTTTGGGACAAGGTAAGTACACAGATATCCGGAGTCTGTCTGGGACAAGGTAAGTACACGGATATCCAGAGTCTGTCTGGGACAAGGTAAGTACACAGATATCCGGAGTCTGCCTGGGACAAGGTAAGTACACGGATATCCAGAGTCTGTCTGGGACAAGGTAAGTACACGGATATCCAGAGTCTGCCTGGGACAAGGGAAGTACACGGATATCCAGAGTCTGTCTGGGACAAGGTAAGTACACGGATATCCGGAGTCTGCCTGGGACAAGGTAAGTACACAGATATCCGGAGTCTGTTTGGGACAAGGTAAGTACACAGATATCCGGAGTCTGTCTGGGACAAGGTAAGTACACGAATATCCAGAGTCTGTCTGGGACAAGGTAAGTACACAGATATCCAGAGTCTGTCTGGGACAAGGTAAGTACACGGATATCCAGAGTCTGCCTGGGACAAGGTAAGTACACAGATATCCGGAGTCTGCCTGGGACAAGGTAAGTACACAGATATCCGGAGTCTGTCTGGGACAATGTAAGTACACAGATATCCGGAGTCTGTTTGCAAGGAAAGTACACGGATACAGAAGTATGTAACATAAATAGGTCCTTATTTACAAGATCCATCTGTTACATCTGGTCCACATATATTCAGGGTTTGATGTTATATTAAAATGTAATTTGAATGTTGAAATGGCAGCTTGCCATGGCAAATAGAAATAACATTTTTAATCTAATAAGAGTATTTGTTTTTCTTTCAGATATTTGATATTAACGTCAAAACAACATTTTTACTATGCAAAGCCATTGTGCCTCATATGCAGAAAAGAGGGTAAGTATGTATCAATATATCAGTTGTAGATCTTTAAGTAATTCTGACCTTTTACATGATTTATACACATTCTTTAAATTCCATAGATAATATTGGGCAAGTATTACACATAAAGGTGTCTATATAACTAAGATTCAACCGTCAGTGATGTATATAACAGTAAGTTAACTAAGTAGTCATGTGTACCATAAGTACTAAAGGTAGGAAGAGACTTATCTATTTATTCTTAACTTTCACAATTTTGATCATATACATTTACTTAACGTGCCATAGAACTTAAACTAAGCTTGGTTATTTTTGCTGAACTCTAATTGAATAAGGAGTTTGATGCTTGGTTCGCCTAGTCCTACATACACTATATTGCCATTTACAGCAGGTAACATGGATGCACTTCAGTGAAATTTATCATTGCATTTAGAGACAAATACATTCAAACATAACACAGTTATCTAAAGAAGGGGAAATGTGGATTGTTTTCACATGGAGGTCGGCGAGAGCCTTCCATTGGTATAGGATACTAAGTTGTAAAATGAAACTTTGGTTTAAAAAGATTATTAGGCATTTTGTTTTGACATTTTAGCGGAGGATCAATTATACTTGTGTCTTCTACTGGAGGCTATGAACCTAGTGCGGTAAGAATCACTTATAACATTAAAGAAAAAAATATATATCTAATTGATAATGATAAAAAATTCAAGGAAGTACATTTTCAACTGCATGCGCAGCAGAAGGGCTAACATTTCAGTTGCTATATATATTTTTAAAATGTTAAAAAAATGATATAATAAACAGTATTAGACAAAAAGTTGAAAATGAAAATTAATTTCAAATTATACTTTAATATTTTCGCTGCTATAGGTATAGATACCAATTTGTAACCGTTTATCTTTGTATGTGTAATCTAATCATAGGTTCTTGGACCTTACTCTGTCAGCAAAACAGCCGTCCTGGGTTTGAAAAAAGCTCTAGCGAATCAACTATCGTCGATGAACATCAGGGTTAACTGCCTCGCTCCAGGTCTCATTAAAACGAGGTTTAGCGAAGCTGTAAGTGTTTGCGTAGTTGCCTTAAATAATCAAGAATCATTAAATCACTGCTTCATTTCAGTCGCATTTTATGCTTAATGACATTTTAGACGATTGCCTGCTTTACTTGTGTTTGATGGATTGAAAAAATATCATAGAAAATTAGAAAATTTAGTTGTAAGCGGAAAGAAGTTGGTGTAGAGTTGATATAAAAATAAAAATATTATTCTGAATATATACTATATGGTATGAACTTTTAACGATTTAATTTTTCACCAGACAAGCCTTGTTTTAATCTTTTATGAGGACGTATTATTCATGGGTCAGTAAGGTAGTTTATTTCACAAATAACATTCACCTACCATGTGATACCTGATAACGTTTATGAGAGATTTTTGTTTTTATTGGTGATTGACCCACCTGAAAAATGACGTTACATGGATAAGTTTCATTAGACAAGTAGTTATATATAACATGGTATCGTTATATTAAACTTTACATTTATCTTAATATTTTTGTAGATATGGCAGGATCCAAACACCTTGAAATCGGTTACACAAAATATCAAACTTGGAAGGTAAGCCAATCTATTATTAAACTCGTTAAATAATTTGATATGCCTCTGCCCAAAGACTCGTGGTATATTAATTAATTGACCTCGTTTAATAAATTTCATGTTTTGTAATTGTAAATAAATTACATATCCAAGTTGGGTGACCTCTATGCATCAGGTCATGCTCCTAAAATTGGATAAAATGTATAAAACTTAGGTCGAAACAGGTCACACGACTCGTCAATGTTGATTGACACAACCATAACTTATAATATAAATCTTTGCAGAATCGGCGAGCCCCGAGAATGTGGTGGTATTGTAGCATTTTTAGCATCTGATGAGGCATCATTCATTACAGACGAAACCATCGTGGTGTCGGGAGGCTCCTACAGTAGACTCTAAACAACGATCAAAATAACATGTACAAAAACATTTATTGAATTATTCTTAATCATTCTTAATCCATTCCATTTCTAAAAATGGTTAAGACATTATCTGTGCTCTGTTTCATTGAAGTAGAATATAACCCGAATAAATGATGTACATGTAATTGTTAACTTTATCTTGATAATAATTGGCATATTATCCGAATACAAAAGACACGAAGCCAATATGTAGTTGAAGTATAGTTTTATTACTGGCTTCAGATATCCTGTAAATGAATACAGTGTCAATTTATTTAATTACAATTTATAAATTTATACTCTTTAATTATTTTAATTAAACATGTTTTGCTGACTGTGTTTTGTCGAACATAATGTAGTACACAGTGATATGTCGGTCATCTTAGACGAATATTCAACAACAATGAAACGTAATTGTCTTCATCAGTGAACACAAATGATTCGTAAAAAGGATCAACAACAATGAAACGTGATGGTCTTCATGCATCAGTGAACACAAATGATTCATAACAAGGATATTGTAAGTGACTGAAACATTTGTTTAATAATTGTTGAATGAAAACATCCTCCAACAATTAAGAAGAGCGGAAGAGCAAAGCTCGTCTCTGGCAGTTTTAAGAGCTTAAATTGAAGTCAGTTTGATACATTGGGTGTGTTGAAATGATCAAAATCTAATTATTCTCTTGATATGATTGGGCCATTTTCATCTATCCATAACAACACATATTAGCTATATCATGCACAAAACCAATGTCAGCTATAAAGGAGAACCAATTTGAAAGTACATTTTGAACCGTTGGGGCCATTGCAATTCTTTTATAAACTGGAGTTTCTCGTGTAAAATGACTGTGTAGATCAGGATTTTACAACATTTGTAATCCTAAATGACATCAGTCTTCATGGTTAACGGTATTTTTAACCTTGCACCGTTCTTAAATATTTGACCCATTAATCCTTTTGAAATTCTCAAACACATCATCAATTTTTGCCCTTAAAATCATACGATAATGCAGAAGTCAGTGTCTGTCATTCCGGAATACCTTAATCTAAATCAATGTAGTACGTTTGGAGTTTGGGGAAATTCCCAAAATTCTGCATTATCTTCATTAAAACGGTTGCCCATACCGACCACAACACTTACAATTTGATAATGATATTAATATAGAAATCAGTCTTAGTTGTTTACGGAGAACGGTATTTCTCAACTTCTCAACAATTTGTCTAAACACAGGTGCAAGGATACAGAATGAACTTTACATTTTTATTTGTTGCTTAGACCCAATTAATGATTGTTAACATATACTGTATTGCGATTAGTATGATAATACGATGTTTGTATAAGTATGTATAATTTTCTACTCATAATACATACAATTATATCAATTCTGGTTTCTCCTCCGGACGGCTATACACTTTTGATATCATTTTCAAGCAAGAATGGTACAAGTCTCCACTGAATTGGACATCAAACATCTCTACATACAACACATAATAAACATACACATATGGTGTAGGCGGCTCGCGCATCACATTCTAAACCTATATGATTAAAACAAAAGGGGTAAAATATTACACTTACATAACATAAGCGACACGCGAAACTCACCACTTCTAAACTTTGTCAGCAATAGATAAACTAAAGCGTCAGACGTAAACTTACCGTATGTTCATGATGTAAGATGGGATTCCAGAATGTCACACATTCAGACATACGTAGTGAAGGCGACATTCATCAAATTATCCTTCTTTGAAAGTTGTTGCAATGGCACAGATAAAATGATATCTAGTGACGGATATCAGATCATTAAAACGGGATGATATGTGATCAGGCGAACTGTCTAGCTATGACTAATTCAAAACAAATTTAAATTATAGAATTGTTTAAAAACTCCACTTATCACAATGAAATGCTGTAATCAAGCATCAAGTAATCACACTGAAGATGTTTTACAAGGATCGGATACTAAAGTTATTTTTGCGGGAAGTGTTGCACTTCTTTTGGGTACAGGGATGCTTATCATTTGTTCAACAGGAGTAGGCATTTTCTTGTTCAGGTTTCGATTTCGCTGAATAGGCAATGTTTGAGTTGACCGTTTACGTCTTTCAGTCTCTCTCTTCATCAGTTGTATTTCAGTATCTGTAAGCCCAGCGATTGATTCGTACATTGACTGTGGGTCGTTTCTAGACTGGGTAGAGATTGCGGTAGATAATGTATGGGGTATCTTGTCGTACCTGCTCGACATTGAATTGACAATCTCACGTCGACGACCGACGTCTGGCCTCAATGGGACAGAAACGCCGGATAGGTCGCTTTTGATGCTATCACAATCTGAGCAGAGACAGGATGTATCGTGACAGTTCTTATCACACGAGTAATCGGAATCCACTTCAACATGCACCTCCACGGACTCTGAAATTTCCGTAGGTACAACAGACAGCGTGCTCGACATTTGATTGGCTATCTGGTTGCAGTATCTAGGTACTCGTCCGATCCTATAGATGCTGGAAGGAATAGCCGTCTTGTGCTTTGGAGGTTGGTGTAATTTGTCATAACCAGGATCCACATCCAATATTCTCTGGCTTAGTCTGTATTATAAATGAGAATAATGGGTTGGGAGGTGAAAAAAAGAACTCGAAAGACCAAAAGCCTTCTCGAATTTCAATATTGTATCATATGTCGATGTTACCCAGAAACATATCAATTTGTTAATGAATAAAACATTCAACGCAAAGGCCCAGGGATCTCGAGGTCTAGATTAATTAGCAGTATCAACTATCTAAATATAGCCAAATTTCTACTGCCGATAAAATTATAAAATACGGTATATTTTCGTAGTGTTAAAGAATATATTGTGCAAAAGTTTTATTTCCACATGATAAATTTTGAAGAATATAATAATATTTGATACTTTATAATAAATTGTCAGCTTTATAAGATGGCCATTTCAATTCATATTGTCTTTGAGTCTTATGTGGAGCAAGCATAATTACCAATATATAAAAGATTTTTATTTTATCGCTCTAAAGGTATTTGATGAAGCTGAAATCGAGTAAAGCCACTTATCTAATATGATGTATAAGCATAAAGGGACATTTTTGATATTTCCCTACCTTTCTTGCAGCATGCTTTCTACGTCATCAATATTTGGTCTTCTAGTCCGATCCCGATCCCAGCAGTTCTGCATTATCTCGTACAACCAGACGGGACAGAGAAGGGGCCTTTGGGGAATTTGGCCTCTGTATAAATGTTCCAACAACTAAAACAAAACACACGATGATTAGGTGTGGTACACGTAAGAATAAGAAGTCAGGTAAATTAAACCTAAATTAGTTTTAACCAAGCATGCAAGTAGTTAAAAACAAACTACTGTTATAGTAATATTACACTTACATCAAGCTATTTTGTACATTCGAGATCTATATAAAAAAAACCAATGGAAATACACAATGCAATACGTTGGGGAAACCGGTGGTCCACTCAACGTCAGAATCAACAATCACCGCTGGTCTATCAAACAGAACAAACCTGACTATCCGGTTGCCAGACATTTCAACTTACCCATCCATAGTTGGAAAGACATGCAGGTGATTGCAATTGAGCACTGTTGGACACAAACCAAGCGTCGATCGAGAGAGAGATTCTGGATTACCTATCTACAGACCCGCTATCCAAAAGGCATTAGCGAACGTTAAATATACTAATTGACATCAATTGATCACTTGCTTTTCAATTAATTATCCCTACTTCCAGCATTTTCCCGTTCTGTTCTACGCGTTTTTGATTCTTTACATATGCTGCCCAGCAAAAGGCGACTAAATTTGGGACTTTGCTTCTTTGCCAACACACGGAGAAGATAGGCGACTAAATTTGCATCCTATACCAATGAGCACTATATATTATTTCGCCACACATTTGACGTCACACGTGTCACGCTTTCCAGTCATCGCTCATATTTTAGCGTTCTTCCGAACAGCATGAAAACATATTTGTAGATCCGGCCTTCGGCTGCCACTTGCCGAAGGGTAAATTGCGCTCTATTATGCTGAATAATATATTATTTCGCCACACATTTGACCCGCATTACTGTTCGTATTCTATTAAGTAATCGTGTTCGTTTCGTATGTCTTGATAAAGGGGAAGATCGCCTCGAAAATTTGACAATTTTGTTTTGTCCACACGGTTGGAATTACTTCCTTGTCCCATAAAAAAACCCCGATAAACATCAACGAAAAAACCCAAAATCAAACCAAATTCCACTTCAAATAAACAAGTCACATGTAAAATAAGCGATTTACAAAGTATGTTGTGTACTCTCAATACCTCGTGCTTTTATGGGATAGAACACTCACCAGATTAGTTTTTACTGTTGCAAAAGGAACAGTTTTGAGGATATTTGTATTCGGGTTTCTTGTCAATGAATCCAGGGCCATGAAAAATTCATACAAAGTCATTGCAAACATGTACATGTCACTCTGCTTGGAATATTGAGCGCTTTGAAGGACTTCAATTGGCATCCTAAAGAATAATGATTTATTAAAACAAAATGAATAAATGTAAATTGTTTAATCATTGATGTATAATCATTTCTTAATTATTAATGTTTTCTCTTTTCTTCGTCAATGCTATTCTTATTATTAAGGATGCCATGCTAACAAGAAATAATATTTTTGAATCGGGAAGACGAGACATTTACAAAGGTACGCCACAGCAAGCTGAATCGACAGTTGTAACAAAAACAAAGAGTTAAAAATAGCGCGTCCCGACTCCCGGGACCAGCGTCGAGGGGACGTCAGTTCCCAAATGTTGTGATCGTATAGGTTTGATTTACAATCCCCACGACACCGGTCAGCAGACGAATCCCGAGAGTAGAGATACGCACACCCGCTGAGCTGATTACAGACAGCTCAATCCCAAGTTCATAAGGATGTGGCGGAGCAATTAACTACACATCAACAAACACTTACATAAAGTTAAATGGAGATTTATTCATATTAATGAACTAGGTATTGTGCGATCTTTTAAATAAACCTATATTATAAGAGAGTTTGTTAGTCATGAATTTTGCTTTCTTAGTATGAACTATAACAGAAAGTGTCTTGTAAAAATGGGGTAATTGTTATGACAGCTTACCATCGGTTCCTGTTGGGAGGTTTTTCTGACAAGGTGCTATCGTCCAGAGTACAGTTAGAGCCCAGATGGAGAATTCGACCGAGTCGTGGAAGGAAAACCTTATCAGAAAGAGTAGAAATGAAAAAGTAGTTCTGTAAAACATTTTATGGTATGCACAATGTAATGAACAAAATACAAGACAATACTAGTATATAAAGAATTAAACTTAATGGTAAAATGCAGATGTTGTAAAAGATTGAGAATTGCATGTAATACCTTGCCCGATGATTCGCAGAAGAAGACGTTAGATGCACAGAGGTCGCGGAGGATGAAGTCCTTTGCGTGCATGCCACTGATCAGACGTGCCAAGCTCTGGAGGATTCTATAGTACTTTGTCATGTTCTCTGGTACAGAAGGAGATCCCAGCCGATTGGCCAAAGCAAACTCCAGAATATTCTCTCCTTGATCACAGCCATACACCTAAAACAAGCAGTAATTGTTAAGTAATTGGAAACTTATATTTTTATGTAAACACAATAATCCTACAAAACTGTATAAATGAAACATAGGTGTAAAAACAAAAGTTACTGATGAAGTCTATTTTTTCGGTGCTTGCGCAATCTTTACAATGCTGAATACGATACTGCATCATTAATAATTCAGACTTTTGCTGACCTTTTGCTGACCAAAAATCTTTCTAGGAAGAAAACATGTTCTTTTACTAATATTATATTATTTATGATAAATAACAATTTGGAATGTTTGCAAATATATCAATTATAATGTTAGAATTACTTACCAGGGTACAGTTAAAATCCATGACGCCAGTGCTGGGATAGTTCTGTACTACGACTGGCCAGTGGCGGATATGGAACCACTTCATGACGTATCCGGTCAGTAGAGGATATACATTCTCCACAAAGGCCTGTGTAACCGGCTCATTTACTTCCAGGAAGTTTCCCTGTTCAAAGGATTTTACAAAAGACACATGTAAACCTGTTTGTTTACATTATAAATGCGATAAACTCGGTCTGTATTCTACATATGTGCATTGAAATTTCTAAATGATAACATAATTGTGGGCAACGAATCATCAATGATAGATTCTGTAGTTTTTTTCGCATGGGACCACTTTAATCGATTTCATGTAGACTGGGGAAAATCAATAATACTGATTTATTTGGGGATTTTCACGTAATATTTTACTCATTCAGACCACATATTGTTAATAAGTAGTGATTATTCGGTACCATTACAAAACGCTCCCACTCGCCTCTGCAATCGTACCGTTGTATTAAGCACGGGACCATTATAAAACGCTCCCACTCGCCTCTGCAATCTGACCGTTGTGTTAAGCATGACAGACAGACAGACAGACAATCTTTATTTCCTCTTAAAGAGATTTACATGGTCATTTCATGTCAGAAGTTATTTACAAATCAATTAAACAGTTCATATCTTGAATCATTCTATGTATAAAATCTGAGACAGTTATCATTACAACTGGCCATCGTTCATCGTCAAGTAAAATGTCTTGTTTACTGCCGAGTAGAAAGAAACATTTCTCATGATCTTCTAAATTGTCAAATTTGACGTATTCATAAACATCCAAGTAGTTTACCAGAAATTCTAGCATTTTATCTCGTGTTTCGAATAGACAGTAGCACTGTATAAGGAAGTGAACATTATATTATCGGTTAATTTGTTACATAATTTACAGAGCACTGGTTCTTTTTCATGACGATAGCTGAGCTTGATCATTTCACTTAGTTGCCATGTGTAGTTCGGATACTTTAATGCTAGAGTCCAAAGAGGATTTGGGCCATAGTTTTGGTGAACCGAGGCGTAGATTTGAAATGATTCCAAATGGACAATTTCACCAAGCCATTTGGTTTGATAAAAGCTTTGCACAACATTTTTGCAGAATGATTTCCAGGAAAAGCGAGATGGTTGGAAGCCTTCAAAAATGTAGTCAAATAGGCTGTCTGTAATGTCAAACTTGGAAGCAATAGCGAATATATCAAATACAAAGCTTTTTTCGTTTAATGACTTCTTGCCGAAAGCAAACGCGCATAAGCGTACTATAAATAGTAGTTTCCAGACAAATAAACTACTTGCGGAGCACAATTTGTTCCAGAAAATCAGTTTTTTTCTGCTCAACTTCTCCACATATGTCGAGCATTCCAAGCGCCCGGGTTGTAGCTAGAGTCGGCGATGTTTTTTCGAATCCTTGACACCGTCGTGCAGCATATCGTTGTGTCTTGCGTAGATCCTCTTGTGATTTCAGAGTAGGTGCTCCACAGAGTTCTGAGCCGTATAAAATCACCGGCTGAACGATGGTTTCAACCAATTTTGAGCTGGTGATTGGATTCATACCACCATCATGTATTCCTACGCTGATTAAAGAGTTCAGGGATCGCCGTCCTTTTGCACACGACCGCTTAATATCTTCATCACATTGAAGGGTTGGAGTAAGGATGATCCCGGCATACTCTTTTTGTGTTACCCAGGCTATTTTTTGATCACCCAATTTACACTGTATTTCTGGGGTGAACTTTTTACGACTGTTACAAAATCGAAGAAGCGAACTTTTAGTAGAGTTGTAGTTTAATCTCCATTTACATGAGAATTCAAACACAATGTCAAGTAGACGTTGAATATTGCCGACTGAACAGGATAGCAGTAGCGTATCATCAGCTAGAAAAACTGACGGTATGTGGATATCATGGATGTGTAGACCTAGCAATGAGGAATCAAGATTTGAGATTAGTTCATCAATCATTATCAGAAACATCCAAGATGACAGAGTCCTACCTTGACCGACGCCTTGCATGACCTTGTACGGCTCTCCTCTTTTACCCTCGTATAGGACACAGGCCGAAACGTCTTCGAACGAATTCTGAAGCAACCGCCAGATTTTTCCGTTGAAACCTAGATGGTAAAGTTTATAGAGCAGACCGTTGACCCATACGCTGTTGAACGCCTTAGCGTTGTCTAGGAATGCCGCAAAAACAGTTGTGCTGATTTCAAAGTGATGGAAAACGGCTTCTCTCACGGTAAACGCTGCAGTGATACTACCACAGTTCGAACGGAATCCTTGTTGCAGTCTATGCGGGAAAT
Organism: Argopecten irradians; assembly: GCF_041381155.1. Classification (NCBI taxonomy): domain Eukaryota; kingdom Metazoa; phylum Mollusca; class Bivalvia; order Pectinida; family Pectinidae; genus Argopecten; species Argopecten irradians. The sequence continues at coordinate 53,763,661 of NC_091135.1, read as the reverse complement.
TTATTCTGTCACAAACCACAGAAATTCTTTTGAAGAGAACTTTTTCGAGAAGCTTCTGAAGAACAGGAGTCAGGGTAATATCCCTATAATTATTCATATCAACCCTGGATTTTTTTCCACCCTTGAATAGAGTGATAACAATTCCATGCTTGAAAGACGGCGGATAACTTTCAAACTGCACTATTAAGTTGAATAACTCCGTTATGCGTTGTAATAGTAACGTTCCACCATAGCGTAAATGTTCTACTATCAGGTGATCATGGCCGCCGGCTTTACCATTTTTCATTTCTTTAAGGGCTGACGAAACCTCCTTTGTAACGATGTACTCCCGACATACTGTATTTGCATTCGTATTGGAATCTGTACGCATGCGGGTTACTTCCGACTCTATGTAAAGTTTGTGAGTTTCATCGAAAATAGGTTTAGTCGAGAATTGCGCGAGCTCACTGTAATGTGCTGTCCATGCAGCTCGATTAATGTCCGGATCACGAGAAATTTCACCATTTACTTTTTTTTCTGAAGACTCTCGTCTCGTTATTTTTCGCGCACGAACAGCACGGTAAAATGTACCCGAGTCAATTTCTGCAGCTTGTTGTAAGCTCTGAAATTCGGACTGTTCATATTCATGGCGTGCTTGATCAAGTTCCCGCCTAAAGTCTCGTTTACAACGCTTGTAGTCACGATAAGACTGAAATTGGGATCCACGTGGGCGACCATCTTGTATCCACACTACTCGTCTTTCCCGCATTGTTTTGTGAAATGCTTTTACTTGGCCAGCGTTCCAGTAAGGTTTTAAGTAGGGCCGATATTTCTTAGAAGGTAGTGTGTCCTTTGAAGCAGTGCGTGTGGCTTCTACGATATTATTAACTAAGCATTGAAGATGATCAACACTAGCAGTGTCTGTATTTCGCGGAAAGGGTTCACGTAATAAGGCAGAGACTTGTGACGAATATCTTGTTAGTTGAGCAGCTGAACATTTTTTCCAGTTTACGGCGTATGGGTTACCTGCGTGTTCACGCACGAGAAGAGGTGTACGATAGCGAATGCGTATAGGCAAATGGTCGGATACATTAAGGTAATTATTGTCAAGAGTTGAGCATTCTTCAACACAGTCCACTCTTCGTGATTCAATGAACATGTGATCTATGAGTGACCCATTACCAGTTTTTGACACAAATGTTGACGTTCCACCGTTGGCCCAAGCTTGAGAGTTTATCGATACAAGGTCCTTGTCAACGATGAAAGGTTCTAAAATCTCACCTCTATCGTTTGGTCTCAGATGATTTTTACTTCCAAACTGTTTACTTATCTGTGCGTTAAAATCTCCAGCAATTATTACGTGTCCGTATTGTGAGTATTTATCGAATAAGTCCGAGATGTGTTCAAGTGTTTCTTTATATACACCAATTGACACATTGGTGGACGGCATTAGGGTTCCGATAACAAAGACATATGATCTGTTTTCCAATTGCAATGAACAGCAAATGACTCTATCATTACACTCGCTCTCGATAGGGCATACGTTTATCTCTTTACGCCATAGTATAGCCAGTCCGCCGAATCCTCTGTTACAGACTCTGCGTTCTGGCTCTAATGAGATCCTAGTATCACTTAAACCGTAAGATTTAAAATTTGAGTCAATACTTTGCAAAAAGTTCATTTGTTCCGGCAAGAGCCAATGCTCCGTCACAACAGCAATGTCAGTCTCTTTGAGAAGTTCAGAGAGCAGCGGGGTGCCGTACATGATTCCACGGATGTTCCAGCATACCAACGTGAATATGCAATAAAGGAGCGTCGGGTATTTACACACATATGGAGGCTTCATTGTCATGACGATCGGTGGGAACGCGACGTACCATCAAAACGGTTTCGATATTCCCATTCCCGAACGAGAACATCTTCAGGCCAGAATGTGGGGTCAGTAGCCGTTACAAAGTCACATTCGCGGACGTTTAATCTGGCTGTGTAGGTTGGTTCATCTCCACCCCAGTACTTGATTATTTGCATGAATGTCACCTTCACATCCCCTCTAGCAGCGAAGTCAACGATTGAGCTTATGACGTCCTCCTCGGGAGCGTTAGCGGTAATTCTTGACATCACAAGTTTCCTTGTACGTTGTTTGCGTCTTACACCACGAAACTCATATGTAGACACTCGCTGTTCAGTATTACGATTCTCTGTGCCAAGCTGTTGTTGCGTGTTGTAGCCGTGAAATGTCACGTTACGTGCAAGTTGATTTCCAGTGCTCGCGGTGACACCATTCAATGTCACAGATAAAACATTCGAACTGTTTGTGCGACGAGCAACGTTTGCATATGTATCACGGACAGTTTCAGTATGATTCAAGCTGCTTTTGTTAGTGATGGGAGGTGTGCTGTCACTTGCGTTTACCACTGTATCACTACATATGTCAATAATGCCACTCGAATTGCACACACCGATTCCTTCATCTCTCAGTACTTCCGGCACTTTGATATGAAATTTTTCACCGTTGTGTTAAGCATGCATATGACTAGTAACCGAAAGCCCTACATAGGGCTCTGGTTTAGAAATGTTTTATTAAATAACTATACAGTACATCATGCATGTCATAAAAGGTTGGATTCAGAAACTTGTATCTGAATTAAACCTTTCATGACATGTATATTGTACTGTATCGTAATTGAATAAAATATTATTTAAACCATAACCCTACATTCAAATTTTCTAAAAGAAAATTCGATATTTGAATTATGAGTATTAAGAAGTCTCTATTTCTTTGCCTGCTAATCAGCTTTCGAAAGTGGTACCATTATGCGTGTCATTCCTCAAATTCCCCTCAGATTTCACTGAATATGGGAATATATGGGAAATGAAACACGGCCGTATATGTTAAACTTTACTTTCCATAAAATGCCTGATGGATACTGTACCTTTGAGGAGTAGCGTGGCTGATCAGGAGCCAGTAAATCCTGCTGTGTCACTTCTAGGTGGGAGCTCATTGTACGTTGCCGACGACTTTCATTCCAGTATGTATACGAGTTACGGGGTCCTACAAATAGGTTGTACAGAGGACGTAACAACAGTTTTTGACTCATCCTTAGTCTTCAAATATTTTAAATTAGTTTTTACATCTGTAAGCTAATGCAATTTGAGATTCTTTGATACTCAATGGGGGTTGTATTCTAAAGTCATAGATTTCGGTAAATAAATTATGATGCAGCATGTGTTTTAGATTGAAAGACAGATGTGTTATTGCTTATTATATACATATACAATTTCCTAACCTGAAATTGACCAGAATTTTAGGCAGGTCAAAAAATTTGGACCTGAAATTCAGGAAAGGAAATGTTGCCTGTGTACTTGGTCGTGTCGTCAATCAGATAACGTTCATTCTCCGTGATCACCTGGCTATCTTATTATTTCTTTTCAGGAGTATTCATGCGTATCTTAAAGTTGATTTTTTGACCTTACTTAGTGTAATTTGAGTTTTGAGTATGATTAATCTATTCTGTTGGTATTCGTAACCTATGCCCCAGTAAAGCCTACCTTTCTTGCCTTTGCGAAGATCCAGAAACAGCTTTGGTATCCCCTATTATGATAAGAAAAGAGGATTCAGTATGCAATTTTCTAGAAATAGAATTTACATTTATATCCATTATCGAAACACGTCATAGACAAAAGGCTGTTTTTAATCATAAAATCATCTTTGTGAATATTGTTTACTGTGCGAATGAAGCAAAACGTGTTTTGACTACGTTTTGACTAAATGATGCATTTCGTTTGACTGACTAAAATAATAAATTGGAGAAGTTGTTTATAGAATACGATACGTTTGCTAGCACAACTGTCGCAAATATCGCAGTTTTAATTATGTAAGGGTTCGCAATACAGTAAAATTTTCTTATAACGAATCAGCTTGATATGGATTTCTGTTTATTAAGAAGTAAATTAAAATCACCGATTTCGGCTCCTCTTTATTTATATTACTTTGGGAAACTTATATGTATAATGAATTTGCTTAAACGAATTATCTTGTCAATGAACAAATATTTGCTCTATAACAATTTTTCTGGTATTTTGTTCTGAAAGTGTTGGGTGTAGCCTTGTTTTTAAGTGAAACTTGCATTGAGGTCAAAATGGAATCGATTGAAAGAAAATCAAATAGGATCAAACAAATACACAAATAAAGGTCGATAATGGATAACATAGATAGAAGACATTGTTGCCGACTTTGGAATTTGTGAGTGAACTTAGTAACTCCGTTAATTCGGTGTGCAATCAGCCTATGACTTTATTTAATTTGTAGTGTCAGAAAATCTACAGCGAATCCCTCTTATAACGAATTATTTTCCTGGTCCCTTGGGATTCATTATATCAAAGTTTAACTGTATAAAAACATGGATGGGAATTTTACTTACTCGTTCTACTTCCATAGGTTCCTTTTGATTGGCAGGGAGGTCAGGGTACATTTTGTCTTCATCACAAGCTCGGCTTACAGGCAATCGAGGCTCTGGTAAAAATGACTTGAAGATTGACTTTTGTTTAAAACCAAACTGATGTAAAGCTTCTAGACAAAACCAATTTCTACAGGTCAGCGATATGACAAGATCGTAAATGTGGGGCTAAAATGAGCCCAAGTTTATTTTACGTATGGGATGAAAATACCACAGCAGTTCTAGGAGAGACACAAACATAACTCCCGTTATTTTATCATGATGTTAAATTATGGTATTCATAATCATAATTACTCACGTGCAGTTGTTGGAGAGTTTCTGTAGCTCAAGAAGACATTTTTAGCTGATTTTAAGTCTACTCTTTCGTCGGCTTCGATATGAACACATCTTAATATCATGTCATGCACGTTACGTGGAATACACGGCCATTGTTTTGGCGTCAGCTTTTGAAAAACGACCTGTATACAAAACGGTTTATTATTTTATTAAAACTTCACAAGAAAATTAGAAAACCAATCTGTTGATAACGAAATTGTTTTCATTATTGATATCTAAACACATTGATTCAGACATTGGCTTGTCGCACTGTAACACGTTTTGATATAGATTATATTTGGAACACTGGTTTATTAAATATATATAGGCTAAGGGAATAAGGGAATTACGAATTGCAGCAATTTCATAAGAAATAGTATGAACATTTCAATTCATACCTAGTTTTTATGAATGTGTAGGAAAAAATAACATTTATATCGTTATTAGTTTATAAGTATTAGAACGAAAAGAGCACAGAAGCGAACTTTTGAAATGTATATTGATGTTAAACTTTATACAATTATATCATCAAGTAAGAGAGCATAACAAATACAAAAAAAAAAACAAATCTGAGCCACAGAAGTGATTTTCAATAATTTACTTCTTGAACGTTTAAACTTTTCGCCTTACCCATTCCATGACCTTCTCTGTAGCGATGGTGTATAACTCAACAAACGGCTGGCAGCCGTGTGTATATATCTCATACAGCAGTTGTCCTATCATCCACGTATCTGTCCGCACGTCAAAGCGTCCTTCCAATAACGACTCTGGAGCCGTCCAGCGCGTCGGCAGTCCCGTCCCCTCAAGGTCTGCCACAATTTGAATTTTGGAAATAGTTTAAAAAAGTATTCATAGTTATTACATAAAAAGTGTGTTTTTGCTTTCAAATAAATTGCGAAGGATTTATTTGTAAAGAACTTTTTGTAGCTGCATGAAACATAACCAACTTACCTGAAACGGAGACTTCAGAAGCATCCACATGTTTAGCTATGCTGAAATCTGTCAAAATTAGTCTCTTTCGACTGTCAAGTGCGAAGCTAGACGCTGTAATATTTCTGTGTATAACTTTCTTTGAATGAAGAAAATCTACTGCACTGACTACTTCAGAAGAAATTTTCGCAAGTGCGGACAAATTTATCCAGTTTTTGTCCTTTCGGCGTTGATGGAGGTACGAAAATAGATCCGCTCCCTTGAACCGGTCTACCACGAAGAACAAAGGTATGGGTCTGCACTGGTAGGCGTGCAGTGACAAAATGCCTGGATGATTTCTTTCGGCCTGAATGATCCGAAGTATTTCCAGGGTGTTTATTTCGTATTTAGTGTCTTCCTTGTTGGCTTTGAGTTTGTAATCAGACATGGTTCCATCCAGAAGACACTGTAGACTTGGTAGAAGGCAGTGCAAAGTAACACTTCGGTGTACAATGGAGGTCCCATGTAGTGTGCACCAGGCAGGAGAGAACGCATTACTGGGAACGAAGTCTGCCCTCAAAATCTGGAAATGGAGGGGCTGCAACAACTGCTCTATGTATTCAATAGTTTTGTTCTGTAGCTGCTGTGACTGCATGCCGCTGATGTTATGCCAGTACCACACCTTTTGCACCAAGTCTATATCTTTGAGAAACAACAGACACTCGGCTTCCCTCAGTAAAGTGGTTCTGATCACCTGACCGAACTTTCGGGAGTCAAAGTATAGGTCCATCACGCAGAGAAGTTCCATGATGTCAAGGTCGTCACTGCTTCCTAAGTCGTTCCCTGTTTAATTACAGCAATACAGTATATCAATTATGGTAAAACTGATGATAAAATCAACATATGACAACCAATATTTATTTCCGTCATTATGCTGGTGTTGGCTTTTTTCACGATTTGCAACTTGTTTTCGAAAAAGATTTGAAATTACATTCATAAAAAAGTAAAATTTGTGATCGCAAATTGTAGTTTCTACGACCTATGAACATGACGTCTATGTCAGAAGAAATGAATCTGTGAAGTATCTGATTAGAAGTTTGATTTGCACATTACAAGTACTTATAGAAACTATAATTGAACACTCACGCGCATACGTATCCTTGATAATGTTAACTATGCCCTGTGTGACGCACATGAGGATGGCAGTAGTCAGGGGCTCAGTTTTTGCTTGTTTGTTGTGTTTATCCAGAAGACATGAGACCATGTATCTCAGGGTCTGAAGGTCCTCATTCATACTCTTCCGTTTAAGCTTCGTGGCAAAAATAGGAATCAATATTAATCATTCAAGTGTTGTTAGTTCTAAATAAAGACTCGTTTTGAATCAACAAAAGTATAATTTCCTTTATACAAAGACTAGCGATGATTATTTATAATATTTATCATTTATAATATTTATCATTTATATATTTAGTATTTATAATATTTAGTATTTATAATATTTAGTATTTATAATATTTAGTATTTATAATATTTAGTATTTATGATATTTAGTATTTATAATATTTAGTATTTATGATATTTAGTATTTATAATATTTAGTATTTATGATATTTAGTATTTATAATATTTAGTATTTACTAATATTTAGTATTTATAATATTTATCATTTATAATATTTAGTATTTATAATATTTAGTATTTATAATATTTAGTATTTATAATATTTAGTATTCATAATATTTAGTATTTATGATATTTAGTATTTATAATATTTAGTATTTATGATATTTAGTATTAGTTATTATCACTTTGGTTATAAGATAACTGACAGAAGACGGAAATTGTTCACTATGAACTGTATATACTATTGATGACCATTGTAATAAACATATGTATATATGAGTAATTGACGCATATCTTTTTGCAATGAAATTTGAGTAAAATTACAACTTACTCTTTGCAAAATGTCCAGAAACAAAGTATACAAATCAAGAAAGGACATTTTCGGAATATACTTGTGGAGTTTCTGGTTGAAAAGAGCATCCTTGTATTTTGCCTTTTGTAATTTGGAATTGCTGCGGAGTTGATGTACGAAGCATGTAAGGACCTCTGTGATTGGATACATGCAATTTGCTGCGGTGTGACCTTTGCCTCTGACCCCTGATGCTGTACTCAGGGCGTGACCACACTTTGTCAGTACATGTTGAATCGTATCACTGTCAGATTCTCTCCACGCCAAACAGATCAACAAAATAGAAACATTGTTCAGAAATATTGGCGTGTATTTCTCAATTTCTTTAGTATCTGTATAGTCTGTCTGACACACGATGTCAAAGAACGTGTTTACTCCAAGCAGGAGTGATTCGATACTTCGGGATCTGTATTTGAAGTTGAGCTGTATCTCGAAGATCACTTCAGTAAGTTCTCTCTGTAATCTAGAGTCGCCTCCCTTAATTAACTGGGTCAAAGAAACAAAATCTTGCTTTTCCTTGAATTGCGGTATCCACAAAGCGTTGATAACTCGGGTAAGGCGCTGTCGTTCACCATCATCAGCAGACAGAAACCTCGCGAGGAATAATGGGAAAGCCTCATCTTGAGTTTCTTCAAACAAACAACAAATTAAATAAAATAAAAAAGATATGTCTGGTATTGTCAAATATATTGATATTAACGAGACATGAGCGATAATTTCCAACAATAAAGGACGACATCACGTTTTCCTTTTTTTTCGCAAAAAATAAAAAAAAAAAAATAAATAAAAAATCTCCAGACATGATAAGCATATATGACTCTCATTTTTATTTTATAACTGGTACATTCATTCTGTGAATCATTCATACTGTACTAATTTATTACATTTCTCTCATTCTGTATTCATCCTCGCATTCTGTGGCTCATTCCTTAATTCTTAAATTTAACTGAATTTATATAAAATATTCTGAACATAATCACGTTTACTTTTTCGTTTTAGTAAAATGGCATACATATTTATACTTCAATAACAATTATCGATAACTTGTACATTACTACAATATTGTTTTTTACATGAAACTGATATTTTTACTGTGGCAATGTTTGGATTTGTGATCACTAAATAGTTTTTGGTTCGGAAGGGAAACTTCTGTTACCTGGGTGAATTACTCTGTCACTTGCAAACTCACAATTAGCTGCAATTTTGTAGCTCAAAAGACTTTTTGACAGAAAATGGTGTCGTCTTTAGAGCTACAACTGGTGCCTATTACTGCTAATGGAGCAAAGTAATGATTATGCAAACCATTATAAAACGTTTGTTTTGCATTTTTATCGTACTTGTTTGAAATCGCTTACCTAGCTACTAGGCAATAAAACTAAACCACATAAAATATCAAGGAAGGCTGAAGTTGGTTGCGAGTTCCTAGTTCCTAGTTCCGTTTAATAAACGGAACTAGGAACCAGACCCGAGTTCCGTTTAACTTAAACGGAACTAGGAACCAGACCCGAGTTCCGTTTAAGCTTATACGGAACTAGGAACCAGACCCGAGTTCCGTTTAACAAACATACTGGCCAACGAGCGGAGTTCCGTTTATTAGGATTCCTATCTCTAACTGCATGTTCAATTACCTATTATATACAGGAATCGAACTTGGAGCTTCCATGAATAATACAGCACAGAATAAATCTCCTTAACACAAGTTTCCTTAAACGGATCTGACACCTAGACTCCAGTTCCGTTTAACTTAAACGGAACTAGGAACCAGACCCGAGTTCCGTTTAAGCTTATACGGAACTAGGAACCAGACCCGAGTTCCGTTTAACAAACATACTGGCCAACGAGCGGAGTTCCGTTTATTAGGATTCCTATCTCTAACTGCATGTTCAATTACCAATTATATACAGGAATCGAACTTAGAGCTTCCATGAATAATACAGCACAGAATAAATCTCCTTAACACAAGTTTCCTTAAACGGATCTGACATCTAGACTCCAGTTCCGTTTAACTTAAAAGGAACTAGGAACCAGACCCGAGTTCCGTTTAAGCTTATACGGAACTAGGAACCAGACCCGAGTTCCGTTTAACAAACATACTGGCCAACGAGCGGAGTTCCGTTTATTAGGATTCCTATCTCTAACTGCATGTTCAATAACCTATTATATACATGAATCGAACTTAGAGCTTCCATGAATAATACAGCACAGAATAAATCTCCTTAATACAAGTTTCCTTAAACGGATCTGACACCTAGACTCCAGTTCCGTTTAACTTAAACGGAACGAGGAACCAGACCCGAGTTCCGTTTAAGCTTAAACGGAACTAGGAACCAGACCCGAGTTCCGTTTAACTTAAACGGAACTAGGAACCAGACCCGAGTTCCGTTTAAGCTTATACGGAACTAGGAACCAGACCCGAGTTCCGTATAACCCATCGCTTGCATAGACATTTGTAAAGCTCACCTGACCCGAAGGGCCCGATATCGAATATAATAATATAAGATATCTTATATAATGCGATTAAATTCTGGATGGACCTTGCTCCTTCAATAAATTTTAAATTGGCTTGCCATAGCATTTACTCATTTTAGCTCAACTGGTCCAAAGGACCGAGTTAAGTTATGCGATAGCGCGACGTGCGGCGTTTATGAATGAGACCGGAATTCCGTTGAAATTAAATGGAAATTCTAGGCAACAGACCGTTTAAGCCCAGTACATACGATTTTTACAGATATCTTTATCTAATCCCCATGGTAAAAGGATTTTATTTTAAAATTTAAATCTAACAATGTTTTCTCGAAATATTCAGATTTCCAGATTATGTTTCTCCATTAATTTTTATTTCTATTTTTATGTGAAAGAGTATTTCAAATTTATATTTTTCTGATATTTTAATATTCTGTTAAATTGATGTGCATTTTATCGAACTTCAAGCATAAACCAAAACTGCCTTTGAAATATACATGTATATTGTACCTATTGATCTTGGTTAAGAATATCCTTCCATGAGTCAACAAAATACATCACAAAGAATCACCTGTTTTATGAAGTAATTGTCACAAAAACAATTGGAAATAGTGAAACAGGCTCCACGATTTGCTTAATTTTAAATCTCCATCATATAATGATGCTTTCAATATTATATGATTATGAGTGCTATTCAATAGCGGTAGTACGGCGGCGTATTAGGGCCACTATATAATTTAGTTTATCTTGTACGTACAAGTTATTTTCTTGTACGTACAAGTTATTTTCTTGTACGTACAACTTAGTATCTTGTACGTACAACTTAGTATCTTGTACTTACAAGATATTATCTTGTACGTACAAGATAGTATCTTGTACGTATAACTTAGTACTTGTACATACAAGTTGAGTTGAACTGCTGTTCATCACCGCAGAATTGAGTCCTCTGCCTGATATTTTTCGTAATTAAAGATAGTCTGTCTACTTTTCATTGCTTCAAGCACGATCACAGGTTTATTAACTTATTTGACAATATCAAAAATATAAATATATATTAATGAGGACAATATCTTTTTCACAATCATAATTTGAAATTGCCGGATTATGAGTTGAAACTATATAGTCACTTGCATTATTTTGAAACTGACACTGTATAGTTCCTTTCGAGGAAACTGTATAGTCGCTTGTTTTATAGAAATGATAAGTTTTATCTATTAAAAAGAGGAGAAAACAAATTCGTAATTTTCTTCAGTAATTAAAGTTAAATACTTCACACTGGTGCCATTATTGGAAATGTTGGAGCATTTATTTTACATCAGAATATTAGTATTGAAAATAATTAACTGCCTCCGAAAAAAATCCTAAGCATTATGCCCTAATTCGAACGAGTTACTGATTGCACTGATTGCACAGACAACAAAAGCAAAACAAATTATTTCATATGTTTTTTTGTGTTTATTAGACATATATACACACATCAATTATTGTCCAAATGATGATCATATTTATTACTCCGTTATAAACATTTACATGTACAGGGTGTCCCAAAAAACATGTCCCGAGTTTGACGCTTTATAAAAATGGTTTTGTTAGACAGAGGAATTTGATCTATTTACCATTAGAAAGGTAGTAATCTGCTCTGTACAACGATATATAACAATCCAGACAAATATCTTTTTGTGAAGACTTATATTGAAAATCGAGAGAAAGTCATATTTCGCTAATTTTGCGTTTTGTTCAGAAAATCAATAACTTTCAGTTAAAGAATGGGCACGAGGTGTCCGCCCTTCTTTTCGATGACAAGATGAATTCTGACCCAGAAATTCCTCACCACCTCACAATTCTGTAAATCTGCTTCCTGCAGATGGACAGCATACCTGGGTGACATTTTCATAAAATGTCATTAATGTAAGTATGGGATTTTCCGACCGCATTGTAGATTTTAATAACTTCAGCATGAATCTTCATGGTGCTAGAAAGTCATCAAAATATGACATAATCGATGATATCATCATTTCTATTATGACGTCATCACACATAATGGCGATGTAATCTGTAAATTTGTACCCAATTAAGTTAAATTTGGATACTCCTGCTTTCCAAATCATTTTGAATTTTAAAAAAAAGTTTAGTATTGCAAAATTTATTATCCGTCAAAGTCGGGACATGTTTTTTGGTACACCCTGTATATGTTCGGAAACTTATCAAAGCATCACAACTCCACAAAATGTCGCAAGGTATTCTTTTTTTTCCATTTGGCTTAAACAAAGGGTACGTAATATACGTATAGCTTCATGCGATGCGATTGTGACAGTAAACCAGTCACATTCTTTAATACCGAGAGTTTCAACATTAGATACTGCAAGATACTAACGTGAACGTACAAGATATTAACTTGTACGTACAAGATACTATCTTGTACGTACAAGATACTAAGTTGTACGTACAAGATACTATCTTGCAGTATCTTTTACGTACAAGATACTAACTTGTACGTACAAAATACTAAGTTGAACGTACAAGATACTAGGTTGTACGTACAAGATAGTAACTTGTACGTACAAGATATTAACTTGTACGTTCAAGATACTAAGTTGTACGTACAAGATAGTATAAAGATAGTAACTTGTACGTACAAGATACTAAGTTGTACGTACAAGATATTAACTTGTACGTACAAGATTATGACTTGTACGTATAAAATAAATCAAATTTTGCAGTGGCCCTAATACGCCGCCGTACGGTAGAGAGTCAGTCCCAGTATTTTTACAATTTTGAATTCCCACTAAGGATGCTACCATCGCAATATGAGCACTATCCCATACTTAATTTCAGAGAAAAGTCGTTTATATGGAAATAAACACATTGACCCTTTTGGCCCCGCCCCTCAGGCCCAAGGGGATAAGCCACACCCTTTGTATAATTTTGTATCCTCATCCCATACAGATACTACCTTTGCAATATTTTTTTGTTATATATCGTGCTAAGTTTTAGAGAAGAAGTCTTTTATAAGGAAATTAGAGTTTTTTCAATGTTAAGCCACTTTTCATGATATAATACTTACCATAACTTTAGAATTCAAATACACTACATACACCAATTTTTATAGCCCTGAAAACATTATATTTGAGAATCCCGTCTCCCTACCGTACTTTATTTCGTACTCGACGAGAGTATATAGAATAGTGTCCCTTTCTAAAAACCTCTATGTAGCCACGAGGACAAATGACTGAGGAGGAAAGGGAATGAGGACAGAAGGGTGGAACCCCATAAAGTTATTGTTAGTTTTACATCATGTAAATTGGTTTTACATTGAAAAACCTCAATTTCTTTTCAGTAATACGCTACCATAACTTTAGTACGCAAATTTGTCTTACCGTAATGGAGAGTCCGAAGCCAGGCAGCCCAGTCAAATGGCAAATGTAGGGGACAGGCCCCAGGCAGAGAATATAAAACAGGGTTGAATGAACAAAGGAAAAAACGAATATACCTCCCCGTGGAAAGAGGTGCACCATTGTGAAACCTGCTCGCATAATGTTAAAAGACCATATATGTATATAATGTCTACTGAGGAAGAACAGTCACAGACTGAATCATCACAACTGGGCCCAAGGAAAACAGTCCATCAGAGTGGAAGGACAGAGACCGGAGGTGAAAGTAGACTGACCACGCCAAACGGCAGAAGACATCATGTCCTGGTACAAGGACCTATTGCGGAGAGCCAAAGAAGTCGCTAGAAATACGCGAAGAGTGAAAAGACGATGCATGAATATCACTTCTCCTGTGGCCTGAGGCAACAGCAAGCAGGAAGACAGTCTTTAAAGTTAAAAACTTTATGGAGACCGATCCTAAAGGCACATTAGAAGCCGAAGCCCCCATTTGTGACTTTAACACGAGTTCTAGGTTCACTGTGGAGCTGACGTTAGGCCTGTCCAGATTGAACCCCCGAATCAAGACAGACAAAGAAATGAAGATCATACCTCTGGTCTACCACGGAAAGTAAATACACTGGCAATAGCTGTGCGATAGCCTGCAATAGTACATTATTGCACTCCCTAAACAACAAGGAGAGTGAAACTCGCAATCAGCTGGGCAGAGGCCATGACCGGATCAATCCTCCTGACGATACACCAATCAAAGAAGATCTTCCAGCGTGACTGGTAGACGGCAGAGGAGAAAGACCTAATTGATCGGGCGATGCGAGCTGACATATCCGAAGAAAAGCCTGTCTGAGCTAGGACTCCTGAAATCATGTCCAAGCATGAAGGTAACGTCTGGGACCGATTCTAACGAAAGACATTTGCTTTTGGTGGGAGAACCAGAGGACGAGCCACCAGAAACGACAAGAGCTCCGAAAACCAGGGTTGTCGCGGCAACAGTGGCGCTATCGGAAAGAGGGAGCAATAATACCCCGGAAACTTCTGTAGAACCCTGCGTCCACGGCCCAAGCCATTTGGTTTGGCACGGAGACACAAAGGTTGACAACTGACTATTGAGAAAAGAGGCAAAAAGGTCGAGGGATATAGATGCCGTTCTGTCATAACCAGCTGGCGCTGCCTGGAGATTATCCGCCAGAACATTTGCCCTTCCTGGAAAATATAATACGGAAATACGGACAGCGAGGGCACAAAGGAGGTAAGCTGATGTCCCTGTCTCTCCAGATAAGCGACCACTGTAGAGTTGTCCGTAGCCATTCAAACCGCATTGGAATGCAGAATCCTCTAAAAAGTCTGCAGAGACCCTGTGGATCGGGTGTTCCGATCCACAGATTCCCGAACTAGATGTATCGTTAGCAATTCTTCGACATAGTTGTGAACATATCTTCCCTAGAGTGCAGAAATCACACTACAACCAACAGCAGTTGATGGGACACCAAGTTCCCAACCTCTTGCGGATCAGAAATATTCTGGAATAGAAGCCGAGTGTGTAGTCCATAATAGGCACCCCTCGACCACGCCCTTTAAAAGCATGGTCCTTACTTCCTCCCGGATGGAAACTGCCTTCTCCGGATCCCCCGAAGGAGGGATAAATATATACTTTGACACAAAGTGTGGATGCCACAAGTATGGAATGCCAAACCGCTCCTTCACTACAGAAAAGGCTCAAGAGTCCTGTGTGATATTCTTCCATTGACTCTAGAAAGAAGGTGGACTGACGATCTCCTACAGGAAGATGAAAACGAGGAATATCGAGACCTCCACAGATGGAGAATTGTTGCCTAACCCAAACCCTAATTTACGAGAGGAGGACTTGAATCTCAGACTGGCTGAATTCTCAAGAACGGACCTTTCGTATGGAACGATCAAGGACGGAGAAACGAATCAGGAACTTTTCGTCTTGTCCCAATGAGGGTTTGTACTCTTCCTACCCTTCCCAATGTTACTCTTGAAATAAAGCTTTGACTTCGGTCGCATATAACAGTGGGAGCAGAATTTCTAGCCTTCTTCTTTGGTGGTGCTGACCTCTGTGAAGTAATGGCCTCCAACCTCTGAATTTTTTCTATGTTTTCAAAACAGAGAAAAACTCCTAAGCCAACAAGACATTGACGAGCAATGGCACCTTCAAAGAATCCAATGATCTCAATGTCCTGTTCAGGGCAGAAGTATTCAAGTTTATATATGACATTCTGGATGGAGAGACGCAACAGCCTCTCCATCTTGTGGTGCTCCTTGGAGCCGAACACTACCTGGTTCCCTGACCAAGTTTCCCGAGTTCAACACTCAAGCTTAGCTGGAAAAGAGGACGGCAGTCTATCATGTATTGCATAACCAGGGGCTTGAACCTTTGACCAAAACTGAGGTGCAACAGGGCTAACCTAAGCGTGCGAGATGAGGAAAAATTCTTCTTCATAACTCAAGTTAAGATATGAATGTCATTGACCACTTTTCCTTGTTAGATAAACACCCGTCAAATTGTCCAATGAAAATATCTAGTAAACATCTTATTACACGTGGGAATCATAATAAAACAAACTCAACGCATTGGTCAGTAAAAGCACGTGAACTGAATATGGAATTTGAATGCGTTGGGCTAAAAGGAACTCGGGTCTAATCCCTAGATTCGTATGATCTTAAACGGAACTCGGACTACGCTATATTGAGTTTTACTGTGATTATATGTTCCTAAAGGTTCCGAAGACGATTACTGTAAAATGCTAGAACACTGACACGTCAAAAAAGGAACCGCTCAAGGTGCTTTGCGATTAGGAAAAGTAATATCTTGACAATGAAATGTACAATTGAAGCTCTGATTTCGAAATGTTTGATGACAGTATAGTACAAGAGATCTTAGAGGATCCTTGGCGCCTACGAAAGAATGATGTATGTCTGACGAAAGAGGAATATTTTCTCTGCTTTTTAAACTATAAATATTAAAATCCAAGATGGCTGCCTCTTGGCCATCTTGTTGATTTTGTTTCATTGAGTTGTATGGCCCATTTGGGGCTACTTGTTGATAGATCGGTTCAAAAATGCATTATACGCAACTAGGAACCTAGGGGAAACCAACCTCTGAAATTTCAGACAGATCCCTTTGGTGCTTTCTGAGAAATAGAGATAAACATCTTCAACTTCCAAAATCAAAGTTGTTTCTCTATCGGCCATCATGTCGATTGGCCCTAAAATGTAATATGCAGAACAGGGGCACTAAGGTAACCTAAGGTAGACTTCTTGGTAACAAAAAAAAAAAACTAAAAAAGGACAGGCGGACGGACGGACGTACAGACGGACGGACAGATAGATCGACAACCTGATTACTATAAGGCACCCGTATTGCGATACGGGGCCCTATTAAGCATCAGGATATTCATTAAAGTCTTTAAAGGCAATGTATAGGCCAACATCGGCTTAAACAGAACTAGGATCTTGTTCCTAGATCCGTATACTATTAAACAGAACAGAACAGGTTTCGAGCGTCAGCTCTAAACTGACCTCGGGTCTGGTTCCTAGATTCGATCAAATAAACGGAAGTCGAATATGGTTCCTAGTTCTGTTTGAGCTTAAAAAGAGCCCGGGTCTGGTTCCTAGTTCCGTTTAAGTTAAACGGAACCGGGGTCTAGGTGTCAAACCCGCTGATGAAATTCTGTGTTAAATATATTGATTCTGTGTTGTATTATTCATGGAAGCTTTAAGTTCGATTCCTGTATTACAATGGTAATTAAACATCTTATTAGAGGTAGAAATTCTAATAAATGGAACCCGGCTGGTTGACCAGTATTTGTGTTAAGTGGAACTCGGGTCTGGTTCCTAGTTCCATTTAAGCAAAACGGAACTGGGGTCTAGGTGTCAGATCTGTTTAAGGAAATATGTGTTATAGAGATTAATTCTCTGTTGTATCATTCCTGAAAGCTCAGAGCTATATTCCTTTATAACATTTGTAATTTAATATCTTATAAGAGGTAAAAATCCTATTAAACGGAACTCGGCTCATTGACCAATATATTTGTATTAAACGGAACTCGGGTCTGGTTCCTAGTTCCGTTTAAGCAAAACGGAACTAGGGTCTAGGTGTCAGATCCGTTTAAGAAAATCTGTGTTATAGAGATAAATTATATAAGTTGTATCGTTCCTGAAGCTCAGAGCTAAATTCCTTTATAACATATGTAATTTATTATCTTATAAGAGGTAGAAATCCTAATAAACGGAACTCCGCTCGTTGGCCAGTATGTTTGTTAAACGGAACTCGGGTCTGGTTCCTAGTTCCGTATAAGCTTAAACGGAACTCGGGTCTGGTTCCTAGTTCCGTATAAGCTTAAACGGAACTCGGGTCTGGTTCCTAGTTCCGTTTAAGTTAAACGGAACTGGAGTCTAGGTGTCAGATCCGTTTAAGGGAATTCGTGTTAATGAGATTAATTCTGTTCTGTATTATGAATGTAAGCTTTAAGTTCGATTCCCGTATATGATATGTAATTGAACATGCAGTTAGAGATAGGAATCCTAATAAACGGAACTCCGCTCGTTGGCCAGTATGTTTGTTAAACGGAACTCGGGTCTGGTTCCTAGTTCCGTATAAGCTTAAACGGAACTCGGGTCTGGTTCCTAGTTCCGTATAAGCTTAAACGGAACTCGGGTCTGGTTCCTAGTTCCGTTTAAGTTAAACGGAACTGGAGTCTAGGTGTCAGATCCGTTTAAGGGAATTCGTGTTAATGAGATTAATTCTGTTCTGTATTATGAATGTAAGCTTTAAGTTCGATTCCCGTATATGATATGTAATTGAACATGCAGTTAGAGATAGGAATCCTAATAAACGGAACTCCGCTCGTTGGCCAGTATGTTTGTTAAACGGAACTCGGGTCTGGTTCCTAGTTCCGTATAAGCTTAAACGGAACTCGGGTCTGGTTCCTAGTTCCGTATAAGCTTAAACGGAACTCGGGTCTGGTTCCTAGTTCCGTTTAAGTTAAACGGAACTGGAGTCTAGGTGTCAGATCCGTTTAAGGGAATTCGTGTTAATGAGATTAATTCTGTTCTGTATTATGAATGTAAGCTTTAAGTTCGATTCCCGTATATGATATGTAATTGAACATGCAGTTAGAGATAGGAATCCTAATAAACGGAACTCCGCTCGTTGGCCAGTATGTTTGTTAAACGGAACTCGGGTCTGGTTCCTAGTTCCGTATAAGCTTAAACGGAACTCGGGTCTGGTTCCTAGTTCCGTTTAAGTTAAACGGAACTCGGGTCTGGTTCCTAGTTCCGTTTATTAAACAGAACTAGGAACTAGGAACTCGCAACCAACTTCAGCCTTCCAAATATCAAATTCTCATCGAGGCATTATTTTTTTTACATAATACATATGAAGGTCTTTCTGAAGGGAATTTATACGGCAAGTCCACAAATTGTGAATTTGACGTCTTGTGAGCGGTACGGTAGATATTAAGAATGGTAGTTATGTTTGTTTTGGACAAAAATGATATGTAAATGCATGTATACGCATAAAATAATTGGAACCTACAAACAAGTATAGAAAACTATGCCCGAGTGATTTTCGGAGGCAGTGCCACTACGACACATAGGGACCAATTCGTACCCGGCCGAAAGGTATAGTAGGTCGGGTATACGTATATTCGTTCTAACTCACAATGTGTAAGTACTTACCCTGTACTGTGTATGTGCTCTGCCGTACGAACACCCCGCGGAGACCCTCTTCCGGACAGCCGCTGTTTGTGTTGATAAAAATATCCTCCTCAGCGTTGTCTTTATCAGATATAACATTGTGCATTTGCATGCTGTTTGGGAAATTAACCCCAGGAGTTTGACATTGTGATTCACATTGTTCTTCGAGCACAGAAATATCAGATATTGTCCTGCTGTATGACCTGATCAAAGCTGTCTCATCCTCCGTCTCATTAGCAGAGTGTATCCTCTGCTTCCTCTGTTGATCTGGTGTGAAGAAATTATTGGTATATGGTGCCTGCTCACTACTCTTGATCTTTATCAACCCCACAAGGTGTTGTTTGTCTAAAGCATCTGGTAAAACTACTATGTCAAACTGTTTGAGCTCACCTTGAGTGTCCGGGCGAGACGTCACTAAGATTATATATTCCTCAGTTGGTCCTGAGTGATACCACCAGCTGCTGACTTGAGAATATTCTCATTGTGGTCACAAACGACTACTACAGCCAAGGAATTCAAAACCAGTTGTGACGTCATCCGCGACACGTCTTTCGGGGATTTCACAATCTTCGGTACCAGGCCTTCTTTCTTTAAGGCAGATATTACGTCACAGTTTCTCTCCGTCCAACAAAGCGTCTTGGGACAACACATGACGTGGATTCCAGACGTCATCTCCTTGTAAAAGACGTCAGATTCCGTGGACATTCGAACTAATGTAGTCATGTCGCTGTTGAAAATAAAATGAAAGTTATTTACTAATGTTTGAAAAAAACTACAACAACAAAACAAATAACGAGTAAGCAATGTTAAATAATCTGTCATCGTAAGCAGTCTATGCCTTATATTTTTCTTCTCTGATAATCTATCAGTCTAGAACGTCACAATGTAGAAAAATTCCGCAAAAGCTGCTATGTGCGGTTAAAATTTTTTGAACAAACTTGATTAATTACATATTTAAGAGGTTGTCAGTAGGTATATAATCACAATTGCTAACGTGTATTGATTAAAGATGCTCCACCGCTGACAAATGGTATTTTTTTCTCTATCAAAAACAGGAGCAGACGATTGAGTATTTTTCTCTAGTTACGAAAGTTACTTACTTTACACCATTACCACCATTGAAAAGTTTGAGCTTTTTATTTTACTTAAAGTTAAAAATATCATCAACAACAAAAAAATTGCATCCCGAAAAAAAATCCGTGGTACTATAACCTTTTTGGAATGAAGTACTGATTACGCATGCACCAAAGGCAAAATAAATTATTTTATATTATGTTTTGTGTTAATAAGATACATTCATGCACGATTAAACACCAATTATTGTTCAAATGAGGAATATAATCTTTAACTAAGAATAACAGAACCTAAAAAGTTAATCAAAGGATTTCAATGAAAATATCAGTAAATGAATTATTTAAAACCTTTACGATTCCTTTAGTATATGCTTTAAATCCAAATATTTCTAAAATGAAATTAAGACCTTAATAAAAAAAGTCAATAAATTTCTAATAAGTTTAGCTTTGTTTTTTTTTTTTAAATCTGAACATACACAGAATATCATAATCAGTTTTTCTATTTTTTATAAAGGCTGTATGGCTAATAATGTTTAAAAAACTGTTATACAAGTTTGTCATTGTCTTCAAATGAAGAATATATTTCAGTAAAAGTCAACAACATTTGTTCGATCAGTTATGACACATATATCTTTAAAGAAAATGTGAGACGCGTTTAATACTTTTTTTATTAAAAACATCAAAGTTTTTAAAATTTTATTGACTTTGAGTCTACTGACGCCTCGGTTGGACAAATATATACACATTATTATATAACATTCCATATACCACAGAACAGAAACATAAATAAAGAACTGCAGTTGGAAAAGTGTACCTAAATATTTAATGATATTAAAGTTGTATGGTCCATCACTTTCGCTCTTTTTGTCATAGTGAAACCTGTTTAAGTGTTATAATATTTTTCTCCCTCTGTCTGAGGTTTAAACTTTTTAATTTTACCACTTTTTACACAGTTGCAGCACTGAAAGTATTTTCATTTATAAAAGTAAAAATCTCTTTTTAACGTGTACGCGTGAAAAATAGGCTCGAAAGAGGCCGAATCATTCCGAACTCTTCCGAACGTCGTCGCGACAATCTCAGAGTAACACGAGAGTTGTGAAACCAAGAGAAATGTCCAAACTATTTTTCGTAAATAAAACATGTGGTCGACCTCAGCAGACTGGATCTACAAAGAAAATAATGCTCGCACATTACAATTTTTTTATACACACAATATTGAATTACGGCAATGTGTGAAATAGATGTTTCAAATACTCGCTCTGTAGACATATACCAGCACGATTTGCTCTTATTAGTCAGAAGGAAAATGTAAACAAACACATGTGCGCTTACGCTAGTTACCTGGATCACCACGTGCAAGACGTGTGGACGTCAGTCACGTGATACGATTCGGAATTCCGACAAAAACCGAAGGTAACTGAAGCATGCCGCCTAAGACACCAAAACAACACACCCCAACCGGTCACATTATTTGTTATGTATGACACTAAAATACATGTAGGTATGAGATAAGGAAGATAACTCCTATAGCTTTTTAGCCCACCATCATCAGATGGTGGGCTATTCAAATCGCCTTTCGTCCGTGGTCCGTCGTCCGTCCGTCCGTCCTTCCGTCCGTCCGTCCTTCCGTCCGTCCGTCCGTCCGTTAACAATTCTTGTTACCGCTATTTCTCAGAAAGTACTGACAGGCGGCCATCTTGGATTTTGATAGTTAAAGTTTGTTACCGCTATTTCTCAAAAAAGTGCTGAAGGGATCTTTCTCAAATTTCATATACAGGTTCTCCCAGGACCCTAGTTGTGCATATTGCATTTTGGGACCGATCAGTCAACAAGATGGCCGACAGGCGGCCATCTTGGATTTTGATAGTTAAAAGTTTGTTACCGCTATTTCTCAAAAAAAACTGAAGGGATCTTTCTCAAATTTCATATGTAGGTTCACCTAGGACCCTAGTTGTGCATATTGCATTTTGGGACCGATCAGTCAACAAGATGGCCGACAGGCGGCCATCTTGGATTTTGATAGTTAAAGTTTGTTACAGCTATTTCTCAAAAAGAACTGAAGGGATCTTTCTCAAATTTCATATGTAGGTTCACCTAGGACTCTAGTTGTGCATATTGCATTTTGGGACCGATCGGTGAACAAGATGGCCGACAGGCGGCCATTTTGGATTTTGATAGTTTAAGTTTGTTACTGCTATTTCTCAAAAAAGTACTGAAGAGATCTTTCTCAAATTTCATATGTAGGTTCCCTAGGGCCCTAGTTGTGTATGTTGCATTTTGGGACTGATCGGTGAACAAAATGGCCGACAGGCGGCCATCTTGGATTTTGATAGTTTAAGTTTGTTTACCGCTATTTCTCAAAAAGTACTGAAGGGATCTTTCTCAAATTTCATATGTAGGTTCCCTAGAACCCTAGTTGTGCATATTGCATTTAAGGACTGCTCCATAATGCTTTTTGGGACTGATCGGTAAAAAAGATGGCCAACCGGCCGCCATCTTAGATTTCATTGTTGAAGTTTGTTACCACTTTTTCTTAGAAAGTACTATAGCGATCTGTCTCAAATTTTATATGTAGTGTGTTTGAAAAAGTTTGAAAAGCAGGGAAAAGATCCTTCTTTCCATTGTCAGACATAAATCATTCTTTGGTGGGCGCCAAGATCCCTCTGGGATCTCTTGTTTTTATCAATACATCCTATGAAGGTCATGTCATTGATTTAGGTTATAGAACTTTCTAGAATATAATCATGTATAAACAAATATGTTTGTAAACATGTTGATTTTAAGTAGAGATCTAGAATGATCTATTTCCAGAAAGTTATGTGTGTTTATTTGTTTACTGCTTTTAGTTAGATATTTCTGGGAGTAGAAGGTTCTCCAATATTCTTGAATTAGGGTTTAGCTATATATACTCCAGCTGTCCAAGGGCTAATCAGAACTGTAATGAGACCTGTAATAAGACATACCAAGAATTGTACAGCGCCATATAAGATTCTATTGGGAGAGCTATTGTGACTTTATCTGTGGATTATTACAACACTTTGTGTGGATTTATTCATATTGCCTGGAACTTTACAAATCATCGGTGGACATTCAATTTCCTTGTGGATTTTGTGATTATTGTTAATTTGAAACCATGGAAGGATCAAGGATTATACCAGGACATTCGCATACAGATAAGTAACACTTTAAATCATCGTACTAGTCTTGTACCACCACCAATTACTTTAGATATTGTAAACCATCTCTGTATAATATGTATATATAATTAAATTGTGTTTTGAATTTAGCTGCTGGTGTCTCCTTTCTGTTATTCGTTAATGTAACAGAATTGGGGGCTCGTGTCCGAGATCGATATTCAATTTGTGAAATCTAACTTTGAAAAAATTAATTTAGAAATTTTCAAAATTTGTGTACAAACTTTGAGTTTACATTTGAAACCAACAGCTAGATAAATATGACTACTATGCAGGTAGAACAGTTTGTTAAAGCGCCATCCCTGGAAGTTCTTTTGCAAGTTAGTAAGAAGGATTTACTGTTATTGGTAAACATTTAGGCCTTACCATCAAAACTAATTTGAGGAAAGCTGAAAAATTAGGAATGTAATTATAAGATATTTTGTTGACAATGGCAAATTTGACTCTAGTGCATTAGATAGTATATCGAGGAAACAGTCACTTCAGAAATCCAAATTAGACAAATGGAACTTGAACATGAAATGAAAATGAAACAAATAGAGAATGAAATGAAAATGAAACAAATAGAGAAAGAAATGAGAGAAAGAGAAATAGAAAAGGAGTTAAGAGAGAAAAGAAATAGACAAAGAAAGAGAGTTAAGAGAAAAAGAAATAGTGAGAGAGATCAGATGTTAGAGCTAGAGAAGCAGAAAATTCAAGCTGAAACAGAACTTAGAATGAAAGAATTAGAGCTAGCTTCTCAAGACAGTTCAAGTAATCTAACTTTTAGGGGTTTACAAGGAAATCAGAGGTTTTGATTGTCAGTAGAAATATTAGGTTAGTTCCTCCTTTTCAAGAGAAAGAAGTTGACAAGTATTTTCTACAATTTTGAGAAAATAGCTGATAGTATGAAATGGCCTGAAGATAAGCTTACAATGCTTCATTCAAAGTGTCTTGAAAGGTAAAGCTAGAGACATTTATTCTTCTTTATCTGTAGATGACATTTCAAATTACCAAGTAGTCAAGAAAGCTATTTTGAAAGCTTATGAGTTAGGTTCCTGAGGCTTACCGCCAGAAATTTCCGAAACTCGAGAAAGAGAGATGAACAAACTCATGTAGAATTTGCCAGAGAAAAGGAACAAATTATTTAATAGGTGGTGTGATTCTAAGTAAATTGATGACGATTTCGGTAAATTGGAGGCAATATATTGTTGATAGAGATGAGTTTAAACGACTTGTGTCCACACAAACATAAAAACTCATTTAGATGAAGAGAAAAGTTGAAACACACTTAGTGAAGCAGCTACAATGGCTGATGATTACGCTCTCCACCCCACAAAGGCTCATTTGTTAAAAACAGTTCTCAAGACAAAAACAGTACCACAGGTACTAGTAAATTTGGTCAGCCTAGGAACCCAACCTTTAGATGGTCCTTCTAACGACAAACCTAAATTAGGTGATAAGACTAAAGTCTGTGATTCCTAAAAACATATCGATAGTGCATGAGAGTGGGGTTCTCCTTCTGGTCCAGTTTGTAATTACTAGCAAGACAACAGTAAGGTGCATACTAGAGAACAGAATGTACATTCACGTCTCGTCCAGCGATAAGGAGCTAAAGGCGTACACAGTTCAGTGTCCTTCTGTGTTAGGCTTATGTTCAACAGCCTAGTCAGAAACGTACGAGAGATATTTTGGAAGATTCTAAAGGTGTCCTGATGATATTAAGATTCTCAGAGTCTAATAGCGTCTTTGGAGAAGTACCTACTTCCTTCATTACTGAAGTTTATGGTTTCTCCACTTACTAGTGTTAGTTTACCACCTTGAAAACTGTGCAAATTTTTCGAGAATACTAGAGGGGCTTTCTCATTCTATTGATCTATTAGAATTGTGTATAGTGCCTATGTCTGAAGGAGTGAACCTCATCTGGTAGTATGTGTTTTGGCTTCAAGTGTTTTTGAGTTAGGTTATATGTTATAATGTGCATCTCCCATTGTGGTTATATTTTAAAGTCATACTATTGGTTAACGTGCCAGTCACCATTGTGTGATCTAGACCGTGAAACTTCCCGATAGAGGTGCGTGTCGCTGCATATTAAGGCAATGACATTGGCTTGAGAGGAAAAGTTTTAGAGGTAGATCCCTCTTAGTGTCCCAGTATTATCACAAGATAAAATTGTCATACTGATAGCTGGATCAACTATTCCACCAGAATTTGATCTGTGTGATATTTCCCTTTCTACGATGGCTGATAAACTTCGTTCAAATGATAAGATAGCGTTTCTGAGATGTTTGCAGTCGTTGAGGATACATTATAGATCCAGGGTTAGGTGAACAACTTTCTCATCTTGGCATCATTTAAATAGATGATGTCGTGCGCAAGTCGTGATCCTTTATGAGCAATCCTGTAGACTATGATAGTTGAAAGAGTGGTTCCTAACAAGGGTGTACTGTCTATTGGTCTGACATGATGAGTACATCCTCTTTGTATCAAAAGAGGAGCAATATATGAAGAACACGGAGAACGGGATGGGGGAGAGATCCTTACAATCTCCTTATTGTGTAATCTGGCTTTGAGGTGAAGGAAGAGGCTGAGAAAGTCCCGTTTTTTGGTTTACTTACCGTCAGTCAGGTGTGATGAATGATGCGCAGTGGCGTCCCCCTGATGGGTGTCTCCGAGGAATACTTGAAGTGTATGACAAACCAAATAGTGGTTGTCCCGCACCGTGAGGTATTTAGCAATATAGTCTAAGTTTGTCTCACAACTTACCTATGGCGATGGCCTCACAGGTGTGACCTAAGACCTAATAACGCGGAATCTTTAGAGTCACTTCTTTGCCCCAAGTTGAAACGGATTGTTTGCTTGATTTTTGTAAGGTCTACAGTCACTACTTGCTGCCGTACGAACACCCCGCGGAGACCCTCTTCCGGACAGCCGCTGTTTGTGTTGAAGAACTAAAAATATCCTCCTCAGCGTTGTCTTTATCAGATATAACATTGTGCATTTGCATGCTGTTTGGGAAATTAACCCCAGGAGTTTGACATTGTGATTCACATTGTTCTTCGAGCACAGAAATATCAGATATTGTCCTGCTGTATGACCTGATCAAAGCTGTCTCATCCTCCGTCTCATTAGCAGAGTGTATCCTCTGCTTCCTCTGTTGATCTGGTGTGAAGAAATTATTGGTATATGGTGCCTGCTCACTACTCTTGATCTTTATCAACCCCACAAGGTGTTGTTTGTCTAAAGCATCTGGTAAAACTACTATATCAAACTGTTTGAGCTCACCTTGAGTGTCCGGGCGAGACGTCACTAAGATTATATTCCTCAGTTGGTCCTGAGTGATACCACCAGCTGCTGACTTGAGAATATTCTCATTGTGGTCACAAACGACTACTACAGCCAAGGAATTCAAAACCAGTTGTGACGTCATCCGCGACACGTCTTTCGGGGATTTCACAATCTTCGGTACCAGGCCTTCTTTCTTTAAGGCAGATATTACGTCACAGTTTCTCTCCGTCCAACAAAGCGTCTTGGGACAACACATGACGTGGATTCCAGACGTCATCTCCTTGTAAAAGACGTCAGATTCCGTGGACATTCGAACTAATGTAGTCATGTCGCTGTTGAAAATAAAATGAAAGTTATTTACTAATGTTTGAAAAAAACATACAAAACAAATAACGAGTAAGCAATGTTAAATAATCTGTCATCGTAAGCAGTCTATGCCTTATATTTTTCTTCTCTAATAATCTATCAGTCTAGAACGTCACAATGTAGAAAAATTCCGCAAAAGCTGCTATGTGCGGTTAAAATTTTTTGAACAAACTTGATTAATTACATATTTAAGAGGTTGTCAGTAGGTATATAATCACAATTGCTAACGTGTATTGATTAAAGATGCTCCACCGCTGACAAATGGTATTTTTTCTCTATCAAAAACAGGAGCAGACGATTGAGTATTTTTTTCTTCAGTTACGAAAGTTACGTTGTTTACACCATTACCACCATTGAAAAGTTTGAGCTTTTTATTTTACTTAAAGTTAAAAATATCATCAACAACAAAAAAATTGCATCCCGAAAAAAAATCCGTGGTACTATAACCTTTTTGGAATGAAGTACTGATTACGCATGCACCAAAGGCAAAATAAATTATTTTATATTATGTTTTGTGTTAATAAGATACATTCATGCACGATTAAACACCAATTATTGTTCAAATGAGGAATATAATCTTTAACTAAGAATAACAGAACCTAAAAAGTTAATCAAAGGATTTCAATGAAAATATCAGTAAATGAATTATTTAAAACCTTTACGATTCCTTTAGTATATGCTTTAAATCCAAATATTTCTAAAATGAAATTAAGACCTTAATAAAAAAAGTCAATAAATTTCTAATAAGTTTAGCTTTGTTTTTTTTTTTAAATCTGAACATACACAGAATATCATAATCAGTTTTTCTATTTTTTATAAAGGCTGTATGGCTAATAATGTTTAAAAAACTGTTATACAAGTTTGTCATTGTCTTCAAATGAAGAATATATTTCAGTAAAAGTCAACAACATTTGTTCGATCAGTTATGACACATATATCTTTAAAGAAAATGTGAGACGCGTTTAATACTTTTTTTTATTAAAAACATCAAAGTTTTTAAAATTTTATTGACTTTGAGTCTACTGACGCCTCGGTTGGACAAATATACACATTATTATATAACATTCCATATACCACAGAACAGAAACATAAATAAAGAACTGCAGTTGGAAAAGTGTACCTAAATATTTAATGATATTAAAGTTGTATGGTCCATCACTTTCGCTCTTTTTGTCATAGTGAAACCTGTTTAAGTGTTATACATATTTTTCTCCCTCTGTCTGAGGTTTAAACTTTCTAATTTTACCACTTTTTACAAAGTTGCAGCACTGAAAGTATTTTCATTTATAAAAGTAAAAAATCTTTTTAACGTGTACGCGTGAAAAATTGGCTCGAAAGAGGCCGAATCATTCCGAACTCTTCCGAACGTCGTCGCGACAATCTCAGAGTAACACGAGAGTTGTGAAACCAAGAGAAATGTCAACTATTTTTCGTAAATAAAACATGTGGTCGACCTCAGCAGACTGGATCTACAAAGAAAATAATGCTCGCACATTACAATTTTTGATACACACAATATTGAATTACGGCAATGTGTGAAATAGATGTTTCAAATACTCGCTCTGTAGACATATACCAGCACGATTTGCTCTTATTAGTCAGAAGGAAAATGTAAACAAACACATGTGCGCTTACGCTAGTTACCTGGATCACCACGTGCAAGACGTGTGGACGTCAGTCACGTGAAACGATTCGGAATTCCGACAAAAACCGAAGGTACTGAACATGGCGGTGATTGAAGGCGTTTAATTAAAAACCACGAATATATGATCCCTAGATTTCGGCTCTCTTATAGGCTGACATATGTTTTTGGGGAGCTATATCATCAAGTTACATGTCCATGTTCAAATATCAAATGTTAAAACGACATATCGTTTCAGTGAAAATTACAAGAAATACAACTTTAAGATATTTTTGGTCTAGCACCTTTGAAGTATTTTGCTGAATTCTATAATATACATTTTTTACATTAAAACTTGTATTGTTTATCCATAATAATTTTTTAAATGATATTTCTTTATGAACTTTTTACGGATATCAGAGTAACATGGACATTTTAAGAACATAATGAAATTCATATTTAACAGCTTAAATTACACAAACTGTGAAATATTAAATGTCAAGGCTTATTTTGATAGCGACCTTTTTCTACATGCATCTTTCAAACTAAGTCTCGAACTAGATACCATTAGGTGGGTTGAAAAAGAAAAGTATTGAGTACTTCAAATGTTCTGTCAAGTCGTTACTTTCGTAAGAGCTTACTTTTCCAGTATCGCCAACCACTGATGAGGTCAAATCGGGTGATCACCCTTGAAAAAACGGGTGAAAGGGTCAAAACAAGGGTCATGTGCAAAACAACATTTTAGTGTATTTTTTAACACTTTTCAAAAGCCTTAAATATGATTATATTTATTTATTTTTTCATATTGTAATTCAATATATTATTTATGATATATTTATGTTATAATATAATTTAAATCTGATAATTAATAAAAATATTGTATTAAAAAATCTTTAAAATAATATTTAGCAAAATCCGGATTTTTGTTGTCCGGTTTCATTATTATCTTTGACTAAACAAAATGGCGGCCATTATGATTGGCTTGCCGGCCTACTGAAACAGGATACCGTTCACGTTGACTGTTTTATTCATGTGAGTAAATCTTTGTCTGAAATCATAATTGTTTGTACTTTTGAAGAGATTATTTCTGATTTGGAACAGTATTAATTGGCCATGTCTGATTTTGCTAGCTGGCTCTGGCTAAAAACGATCATGGACATCGTGAAGCATGACTGAATAGATTAATTGCTAATTTTTTAAAGTTTGTGTAAACACAATAGCTACCTGCATTATACAAGGTCATGATATGAGTCTTAAGCCCTGAGATGTAATTAAAATTGCGCTAATGGCTTTATCTGACGATTTTTTTGTGAGCTTTTTGACACTTTGGTACAAGTGCTGAAAATCGGGTTATTTGATGACCCGCCGGGTCAATCGGGTTATACATTCTAAAATGTCAAAAAACCGGGTCAACCCGTGGAAATCGGGTGAGTTGGCAATACTGCTTTTCGTGGATTACGTTTTTTGTCCAAAATAAACGAATTTATGTCCCCAACGAATTGTAAAATTTTATAATCGACGAAAATTGTGCTTTAAAATAAAGCAAATGATTCAACAGTATTTTAATTGATCGTAAGTTACACTGTGACATTGTTCGGTACTTCAGTCACAACTAAATTATTGTGACACTTTCCCCGATCTTTCATGACTATATATATGTGAAAATATCAAAATAAGTTTGATGTTTGTAACTTCCTTACATTCATACTTACATAACAGCTAGTTACATTGTAGTTCCCCGGAAAGGATTTAAACTTTAGCTTTCTACACACATATCTTCTCACATCACATAAGATCATGCGGTTTGATACTGTGCGTTAGGTTTTCCACTGTACAAAATCTTCCGGATTCACCCGAAAAATCCCCACATACACGTATTTTTAAAAGAAAATGCAATTTCATGCTTCAGGTGAAATTTAAGTCAAGGATTGTAATGGATATGTTATCAACAATCATCCAGGAAGTTTTTGTCGTCTGCTACCCGTGTGCGCTGGAAATAATGTCAGACAAATCATACGTATGTATAAAAAGTTGGGCAGATAAGGCCGAATATAATGATACTAATAAGGAGGACCCTTATTTACATATTGAGCCAGAGAAATTAACTGTTATTGTAAAGGAACTAAGCGGCTTAACATGATGAGGTACATTTAGATGTTTGTGTAATATCTCCATAACATAAGTAATAAATTCAACTTATTATTTTAATTCAATCATATTTTCATTTTCAGACTCTTTTATCTACGAAAGCAATACACCGTTAAAAATAACGACGTCATTGGTTCTTTCTTTATGTGCTACTGAATTAAATTTCTAAGTCAATGAAAATGCTCGTTACAAGAAAAATTGAATCAAATGTTCTAAACTATGATAAATAAAATACATTATATTGTGATGATCATGTAGATCTTGAATTAGTATGTATCTGATGTCAAAAGAATATATTTCAACAGTTAGGTATCATATGCATGTTGTTTAAGATTTGGCAAGCTACGACACAATGGTTGTATTGTGGGTTTTTTCTTCTTAAAAGGCAAGCAATTTAGTTGCAAAATCACATTTAGAATTTTTTGTAACTTTTCTATTTTTCAAATATGCTTCAGAGTAATATTTTCCATGATAGTACTGCTGCAACAGTCGAAGTGTGGATTGAGAAAAATGTTGAAATAAGACACATTCTGTTTGTGAAAAACTAGGAACATAATGATTGAAAATTTTGTAGAATGTTAAAAACTATCGCTGAATTCTTTAGCATCGGTAATATCTTTATGATAATGAATGAAAGCAGGAATAAAGTCATAAGTAAATATTGCCAGGATTCTTGGTGGGCATGATGATTAATTTGGAATCGGGGACTAAATGTGTTTTATATATCATATGACAAATTGATTGGTAATTCAACGCATCATAATTAAATATGTAAGTTTATCGTGGACCAAAATTTTTAATACCAAATCACCTCGTAATACCTGTACAAATAACATGGAGTGTTTACTGGCTACATAAACAAGAACAAGGAAGTTAACAAGTTTGGTTTGCCATTGAATACCATTTAGACGTTTTATATCGTTTACGGTTCTAGCTGGCTGCATCTATCATATACATGTATATTGTTACAAGAAAAAAGCAGCGAACTTCATATTTTTGAGCAATCTGGAATATGGGCAAAGGTATATTACGAACTTCAATTGTTCACACCGGCAATAATTGTATAGTTTTACCTCACCTGGCCTAAAGGATGCAGGCGTAGCGTCCGTCGTCTGCCAATATGTGTTCAAAACGTAATGAACAATTGAATGGTTTTATTTATATTAGGGCCCAGACCCCAGATTTATTTCATTTCAATAAAAAATGTTGCCGATCGAATATAAACCATCTCCTTACATTCCTACAGCAAACAAAAGGAACAGACTACATACTAGTATGAGCCAAATCTTAAAGCAGAATTTTAAAGGATCTCCAGTTTTTCTCTTATTGGGCCCCGTTCCTCTGGCATTTGTGGTCCCAGGTTTATGATCAATTGCTATCCTTTCCCGTGGTGCGTCGGGTAAAATTTAATATATTACAAGCGGGAGTTATGCGACATCTAACTTATAGCAAAAATGTATGCGTCTATATAAAAACGTCTGATTATATAGTACATTGACATATGTGAGTGAACATAACGTGTTGTACAGTATACAAGTCTGATTATATAGTACATGTATACGTAGACATAAAGTGGTGTACAGTATACAAGTCTGCTTATATAGTACATGTATACGTAGACATGAAGTGTTGTACAGTATACAAGTCTGCTTATATAGTACATGTATACGTAGACATAAAGTGGTGTACAGTATACAAGTCTGATTATATAGTACATGTATACGTAGACATAAAGTGGTGTACAGTATACAAGTCTGATTATATAGTACATGTATACGTAGACATAAAGTGGTGTACAGTATACAAGTCTGATTATATAGTACATGTATACGTAGACATAAAGTGGTGTACAGTATACAAGTCTGATTATATATAGTAGACATAAAGTGTGTACGTAGACATAAAGTGTGTGTACAGTATACAAGTCTGATTATATAGTAGTACGTGTATACGTAGACATACAAGTGGTGACAGTATACAAGTCTGATTATATAGTTCATGTATACGTAGACATAAAGTGGTGTACAGTATACAAGTCTGATTATATAGTTCATGTATACGTAGACATAAAGTGTTGTACAGTATACAAGTCTGATTATATAGTTCATATGTACGTAGACATAAAGTGTTGTACAGTATACAAGTCTGATTATATAGTACATATGTATACGTAGACATAAAGTGTTGTACAGTATACAAGTCTGATTATATAGTCATGTATACGTAGACATAAAGTGGTGTACAGTATACAAGTCGATTATATAGTACATAAAGTGGTGTACAGTATACAAGTCTGATTATATAGTACATGTATACGTAGACATAAAGTGGTGTACAGTATACAAGTCTGATTATATAGTACATGTATACGTAGACATAAAGTGGTGTACAGTATACAAGTCTGATTATATAGTTCGTGTATACGTAGACATAAAGTGGTGTACAGTATACAAGTCTGATTATATAGTACATGTATACGTACGTAGACATAAAGTGTTGTACAGTATACAAGTCTGATTTATATACGTTACATGTATACATGTATACGAGACATAAGTGTTGTACAGTATACAAGTCTGATTATATAGTACATGTATACGTAGACATAAAGTGGTTGTACAGTATACAAGTCTGATTATATAGTACATGTATACGTAGACATAAAGTGTTGTACAGTATACAAGTCTGATTATATAGTCATGTATACGTAGACATAAAGTGTTGTACAGTATACAAGTCTGATTATATAGTTCATGTATACGTAGACATAAAGTGTTGTACAGTATACAAGTCTGATTATATAGTACATGTATACGTAGACATAAAGTGTTGTACAGTATACAAGTCTGATTATATAGTTCATGTATACGTAGACATAAAGTGTTGTACAGTATACAAGTCTGATTATATAGTTCATGTATACGTAGACATAAAGTGTTGTACAGTATACAAGTCTGATTATATAGTTCATGTATACGTAGACATAAAGTGTTGTACAGTATACAAGTCTGATTATGTCTGATTAATATATATACAGTGTATATTCGTAACGTAGACATAAAGTGTTGTACAGTATACAAGTCTGATTATATAGTTCATGTATACGTAGACATAAAGTGTTGTACAGTATACAAGTCTGATTATATATATGTATACGTAGACATAAAGTGTGTACATATACAAGTCTGATTATATAGTCGTATACGTAACATAAAGTGTTGTACAGTATACAAGTCTGATTATATAGTTCATGTATACGTAGACATAAAGTGTTGTACAGTATACAAGTCTGATTATATAGTTCATGTATACGTAGACATAAAGTGTTGTACAGTATACAAGTCTGATTATATAGTTCATGTATACGTAGACATAAAGTGGTGTACAGTATACAAGTCTGATTATATAGTACATGTATACGTAGACATAAAGTGGTGTACAGTATACAAGTCTGATTATATAGTACATGTATACGTAGACATAAAGTGTTGTACAGTATACAAGTCTGATTATATAGTTCATGTATACGTAGACATAAAGTGTTGTACAGTATACAAGTCTGATTATATAGTTCATGTATACGTAGACATAAAGTGTTGTACAGTATACAAGTCTGATTATATAGTTCATGTATACGTAGACATAAAGTGTTGTACAGTATACAAGTCTGATTATATAGTTCATGTATACGTAGACATAAAGTGGTGTACAGTATACAAGTCTGATTATATAGTTCATGTATACGTAGACATAAAGTGTTGTACAGTATACAAGTCTGATTATATAGTACATGTATACGTAGACATAAAGTGTTGTACAGTATACAAGTCTGATTATATAGTACATGTATACGTAGACATAAAGTGGTGTACAGTATACAAGTCATACTGATTATATAGTACATGTATAACGTAGACATAAAGTGGTGTACAGTATACAAGTCTGATTATATAGTTCATGTATACGTAGACATAAAGTGTTGTACAGTATACAAGTCTGATTATATAGTTCATGTATACGTAGACATAAAGTGGTGTACAGTATACAAGTCTGATTATATAGTTATGTATACGTAGACATAAAGTGGTGTACAGTATACAAGTCTGATTATATAGTTCATGTATACGTAGACATAAAGTGGTGTACAGTATACAAGTCTGATTATATAGTTCATGTATACGTAGACATAAAGTGGTGTACAGTATACAAGTCTGATTATATAGTTCGTGTATACGTAGACATAAAGTGGTGTACAGTATACAAGTCTGATTATATAGTACATGTATACGTAGACATAAAGTGTTGTACAGTATACAAGTCTGATTATATAGTTCATGTATACGTAGACATAAAGTGGTGTACAGTATACAAGTCTGATTATATAGTTCATGTATACGTAGACATAAAGTGGTGTACAGTATACAAGTCTGATTATATAGTTCATGTATACGTAGACATAAAGTGTTGTACAGTATACAAGTCTGATTATATAGTACATGTATACGTAGACATAAAGTGGTGTACAGTATACAAGTCTGATTATATAGTTCATGTATACGTAGACATAAAGTGGTGTACAGTATACAAGTCTGATTATATAGTTCATGTATACGTAGACATAAAGTGGTGTACAGTATACAAGTATTATATAGTACTGTATACGTAACATATAAAGTTATATATAGTACATGTATACGTAGACATAAAGTGGTGTACAGTATACAAGTCTGATTATATAGTTCGTGTATACGTAGACATAAAGTGGTGTACAGTATACAAGTCTGATTATATAGTACATGTATACATGTACGTAGACATAACGTGTTGTACAGTATACAAGTCTGATTATATAGTTCGTGTATACGTAGACATAAAGTGGTGTACAGTATACAAGTCTGATTATATAGTACATGTATACGTAGACATAAAGTGACAGTATACAAGTCTGATTATATAGTTCTGTATACGTAGACAGTGGTGTACAGTATACAAGTCTGATTATATAGTTCATGTATACGTAGACATAAAGTGGTGTACAGTATACAAGTCTGATTATATAGTTCATGTATACGTAGACATAAAGTGGTGTACAGTATACAAGTCTGATTATATAGTTCATGTATACGTAGACATAAAGTGGTGTACAGTATACAAGTCTGATTATATATAGTACAGTATACTAGACATAAAGTGTGTACATATACAAGTCGATAATATCGTAGTATACAAGTTGATTATATAGTCATATAGTAGACATAAAGTGTGTACATATACAAGTTGATTATAACTGTATACGTAACATAAAGTGTTGTACAGTATACAAGTCTGATTATATAGTTCTGTATCGTAGACATAAAGTGGTGTACAGTATACAGTCTGATTATATAGTACATACGTAGACATAAAGTGTGTACAGTATGTTATATAGTACATAGTGTATAAGTAGTACGTATAAAGTGTGTACAGTATACAAGTGATTATATAGTACATGTATACGTAGACATAAAGTGTGTACAGTATACAAGTCTGATTATATAGTACATGTATACGTAGACATAAAGTGGTGTACAGTATACAAGTCTGATTATATAGTTCATGTATACGTAGACATAAAGTGGTGTACAGTATACAAGTCTGATTATATAGTACATGTATACGTAGACATAAAGTGTTGTACAGTATACAAGTCTGATTATATAGTTCATGTATACGTAGACATAAAGTGGTGTACAGTATACAAGTCTGATTATATAGTACATGTATACGTAGACATAAAGTGGTGTACAGTATACAAGCTGATTATATAGTTCGTGTATACGTAGACATAAAGTGTTGTACAGTATACAAGTCTGATTATATAGTACATGTATACGTAGACATAAAGTGGTGTACAGTATACAAGTCTGATTATATAGTACATGTATACGTAGACATAAAGTGGTGTACAGTATACAAGTCTGATTATATAGTTCATGTATACGTAGACATAAAGTGTTGTACAGTATACAAGTCTGATTATATAGTACATGTATACGTAGACATAAAGTGTTGTACAGTATACAAGTCTGATTATATAGTTCATGTATACGTAGACATAAAGTGGTGTACAGTATACAAGTCTGATTATATAGTACATGTATACGTAGACATAAAGTGTTGTACAGTATACAAGTCTGATTATATAGTTCATGTATACGTAGACATAAAGTGGTGTACAGTATACAAGTCTGATTATATAGTACATGTATACGTAGACATAAAGTGTTGTACAGTATACAAGTCTGATTATATAGTACATGTATACGTAGACATAAAGTGTTGTACAGTATACAAGTCTGATTATATAGTTCATGTATACGTAGACATAAAGTGTTGTACAGTATACAAGTCTGATTATATAGTTCATGTATACGTAGACATAAAGTGTTGTACAGTATACAAGTCTGATTATATAGTTCATGTATACGTAGACATAAAGTGTTGTACAGTATACAAGTCTGATTATATAGTTCATGTGTACGTGTAAAGAAAGTGGTGTACAGTATACAAATCGGATTACACATACACGAAATAGGCGAGGAAGAGGTAAGGAATGTCCTAGTTGTTATATTAAAACACTCATGGCGTTCCCAAGGATATAATATCTTATG
Source organism: Argopecten irradians (assembly GCF_041381155.1). Lineage (NCBI taxonomy): Eukaryota > Metazoa > Mollusca > Bivalvia > Pectinida > Pectinidae > Argopecten > Argopecten irradians. The sequence goes on along the minus strand of NC_091135.1, from coordinate 53,726,140 downwards.
CATTGCAACATACATACATTCTTCATAAATGGGGGCGATACATGGGCCAACAGTTACTTTGGTATCTGAGAAAAAAGAAAAGAATTAGAAGAAACTTGATCTATCGTTTCAATGGTAACATGAGTTTTTTTTTTAATTCTTACTTCCTGGTGTCTCGTGTTTGAAAAGTGTGATTTATTTTATTTGTCTTGTTTAAGATTTTTTTTTAAATTAAATTTTCAAATGAATATAAGTTCAGATTACTGCCTAGTTTTCGAGTAGCAAGGGTCGTTGCTTCTCTGCCTCGAATAAAAAGCTAAAATACCCTTTACCCCACCCATTCTACTACTGTTTTTTGTTTAATACGAGAGTGTGTTAATGATAATTCGTATTTGAACCCAATTTCTTTTCGTGGTCGACTAAACACAAAACGAACGCTATTCGATGACTTCTGATAGGTCTAACTTAAGCCTGATTCAGTAAAACTTGGTGGGTTTGAGGGTTGAACAAGATAATGGTACCTAGGATTGAGCGGACGTTTGGTAGACTTCTGTAATGGGTGACCATTACAATTAGCGCTTGTTGTAATTTTGAAGTCGTGATGAAATATATTCTAGCCAATACTTCATTCAGGTAGTTATGGAACTAGTTAAACTAAGATTGCATCAATCGTATCAGTAATTCATTTAAAACAAAATAGAACATAAATTACAACTTTGATGTTAAGTTGAAGACGGGTAGCATATGGTTTTGATATTGTTTAATATATTTTGATAACATTGAGCAAATTAGTTTTTGTTTTTGACTTTTTGTCATTGAAGTAGGAAATATTTACCCACCTTTTATAGGAATCCCTTCGTATATATAACATGTGAATAAGTGGAACCTATAAGATACTAGACAGAATGCACCTGCTGAGTGTGACAGGCTTGTAAACGATACAATGAATATGAAGATACTTTAGATACACAATACTAGTCGGACGTGTTTTTTTGGTCTAAAGTCAGAATATGTTTAGTGACAAATAATATCAAACTTGACACAAAGCTTTGATATTTATATCACACAAGTATGTATAATTCTATACTGCTATGGCGATCATGTTATCAATATACAAATATGTATAATATTATACTGCTATGGCGATCATGTTATCAATATACAAATATGTATAATATTATACTGCTATGGCGATCATGTTATCAATATACAAATATGTATAATATTATACTGCTATTATGTATAATATTATACTGCTATGGCGATCATGTTATCAATATACAAATATGTATAATATTATACTGCTATGGCGATCATGTTATCAATATACAAATATGTATAATATTATACTGCTATGGCGATCATGTTATCAATATACAAATATGTATAATATTATACTGCTATGGCGATCATGTTATCAATATACAAATATGTATAATATTATACTGCTATGGCGATCATGTTATCAATATACAAATATGTATAATATTATACTGCTATGGCGATCATGTTATCAATATACAAATATGTATAATATTATACTGCTATGGCGATCATGTTATCAATATACAAATATGTATAATATTATACTGCTATGGCGATCATGTTATCAATATACAAATATGTATAATATTATACTGCTATGGCGATCATGTTATCAATATACAAATATGTATAATATTATACTGCTATGGCGATCATGTTGTCAATATACTGGTTGTGATATTTATTTTGTCACTTTCTCTAAGTAATATTACAATTTCACAACTGGGTAACTTTGTTCTTTAATCTTAGTGCAGAGCTATCAACTACTTATTTTTTCCTTTGTGTAAGTGTTTATTTTGCAAGTGAACATTTTACTGCGCAATAATAGTTTGGGTACCTGACCGGGGTCATGCTTCAGAAGCCACGTTGTGATATTGAGGCTGTAGGTATGTCGTACCAGCATCTAAAGGATACACATTGTACAACACGTGTGACCTAGATAGGACTAGGAAGTAAACACATTTCTCATGGGTAATTAAGTGTGTAACATCTCTAAAATACATTTGACTTTTGCATAAAAAAGACCCCATGCTGAAAACATCGGGGAAATATTGTATATTTCAGAGTAGAACTGTAACAGTCAAACTGCGATGTCCTTATATAAATTTTGTAACAAGCTAATGACATGTTTAGGATAAAGACCATATGTATCACTAATTTGTCTACTGTTTTTCCCCATTTGTCTCCTTGGCGCGTTCGTAGGTTTACACAATAGCATTGTATTTGGTGCAGGTTCTATAGTGTTATATTCATGTTCTGTTTTGAAATATTTCTTTTTCGAACAAATACATTACTTTTGTGTTTTCAAAAGAAGACGCCATATATGCATTTTCGACTCAATATTTTTTGACTCAAATAACATTAGGCCGCGGTGACCATGTGGTTAGGAAATTTCCCGACTTGATCAATCTCAACTTCAAAGAATTTTATTGACAAAAGTCAACGAAATAAGACTGAAGGCATTTGATACATGTCTTCTTACCAAATCTCTACTTTTGGATAGAGAGTTTGAACCCATCCTCGTCAAGTTACAGGTACTGATCACTGCCGCTGGTCGGTGGTTTTTCTCCCGGTACTGCAGCTTCTTCCTCCTGAACCTGATATCCCAATAAATGACCCTGGATATTAATAGGACATTGAAAGAAGAAAACAAAAGTGACAACGTTAAATAATTCCATAATGGTAAGTGTAATTTTGAAATGTTTTCAGTGTGATGTCGGGATTTCAAATAACAAGCGAACTTCGATTTTTTCAGTGTTCTAAGCAACATTGCACGTTTTATTAAGTGGAATTATTGTTCATATTTTCAATATCCAAAATCCAAAAAGTGTCAATTGTTATCGCAAACTGGAGTTCAAATATCAAAGATCTCGGCCAATAAGAAAACAATAATATCACAGTTCAGAACAAATACAAACATAAATACAAAAAACGAACACCGTTTTCGACCACATATTAAACGGTTATAATGGAAAAGGCCCTTTAAATATCATTGTAGTTGTACATTTTAAACGAGACATTCCGAATCAAATGCGAATTTTTTTTTAATTACTGTAAGCATTTCATTTGAAGAATAATTTATCCATATTAAGAACAAACCAAATTGCACATAATAATTATTTTGTACAAATTTAACTTCCTTTCACCCGTAATGATACCAACAGTTCATGATGTGTTAAGCAAAGATACCCTATTCAGGTATACCTAGAAGGTATAATTAGTTATAGAAGAGAGATAACTCGTAATAGTTCAAAACAAATGACAACAAACATTACAATAGAAATGCTCTGAGACATCACCTGGAGACGATGAGACGGATACTATAGAGAGAAATAAAAATATTAAATCTAATATCACGGTTTTACATCATCCTAATTAACAACACTGTGTGAATAGGAATATAAATGTAAACACAATGTGATAGCTCCAGACTTGACGGTCCTTTATGACATGTAACAAGAGACCACCAATAAACCGATATCACAGCGATCTGCTCTGGAAAGGTTTCGTATAGCAATACTACAAACAGACTTCATAATATGAATCAGCACACGATTTCACACACACCTCGAAGTGGCATCGTATTTATAATGCTCACGAATCAAAGCGCATGTCCAACAGTTACTTTACTTATGATTTATTCTAGAATGAACATTCAACCATTAACACCGACTAGATTAGACACATATCAATGCATTTAAAAATACAATATACACAGTATGTCCGTTGTACTCCACTATATACATGTATATATGCAGCATTATTGGTCTTCAGTAGGAAGATCAGTATGTCGGTAACTACAACTTGTTTGCGACAAATGCATCTGTGAATATAATGATATTAGGTTTTTTTTTATCTTTATGAAAGATAAATGGAATTATATATATAATTGTACGCATACACATAACCCAACAACGGTACACTGATCGTATTGGTTGACCAAATAACATTTGTGGAGATCATGGAGGTAATGGCAAGCTAGATTAGACTACTAATCCACTACAACGGCGATTGTGCTTGGTAATTACATGTGTATCATTAGGCATGCGTTAGTAAATTGTCTAAATCCCATGTCGCTCCAATGTACACAGTATATTACCTTAGGTATATGACGTGACAGTTTGACGTACGGACGTTTGACGTCAAATGTTCATTATAGATTAACTTGAATTACCATGTAAAGACCTCCATACTTTTGTCACAGACATTTGCCCTCGGGTATATGACGTAACAAGTATGTGTATGGACGTTTGGACGTCTTTCGCTCCGCACCAGAAACTTGACGTCAGGTGTATGACGTAACAACTTGATGTACGGACGTTTGAACGTCCATCGTTCCGTCCTCCGTGACGGTAATATCAATGTCAGTCCGAGTGTACTTCTCAGGGAACACGAACAACACTAATAAACCGAGTCCAACACTTCCAACCAAACAGAAATTCATCCAAGCCGTTCCTGGAAATAACGTGTAACATTCAATAATAAATTATACAAAACATGTCTTAATAATGATAGTATGAGGCTGTTGATGGTGGGCTAAAAGAGTTAAAAAAACCATTACATAGTTGTTTTCTAAAAAAATTTATTAAAACTTCCATGCGTGATTTTTTTTTTCATTTTGCATTACCTTTATATGTGTTTTCCGTCAAATCTCAAAAAAGCAAGAACATGTATAAAGCTTACAATTATTTGTAACAAGATATCAAGCATTTTAAAACATCACTTAATAGTGACATGAAAGACAAACTCCAAATTTTGAAGACAACAACACAAGGAACCTATCCCAGGAATACAGAAGACCATTAAAATATTCCGTACACACACCAATTACCCAATAAAACAACATTGCCGTATACATACCTATACCCGGAATAAGCAGAGCCATGAGAAACATAATGCCGAATAAGTTGTTAAGCCAAGTCATGAACCCTCCAGCCAGTCCCTCGGATACGGGGTAGGCAGCTTCACATGCTAGCTCGTAGAACAGAGGAATCGCTCCGTTTAGGAACATCCCACCCATGATACTCGACGCATAGAGTTGGACTGAAAAAGAAAACATTCACTTTAATGTTATTCACTAATTAAAATTCGGTGAAGTCCATCATGTAACATGAGGCCCAAGGGCCTTAAAGGCCCACTACCTTTCGGGGGCAAAATTTAAAGGTTTCTTAAAAAACATTAATAACGTCAGAAAACCAATGCCGATGCCCTAAGATGAGGTTTCAACACAAAACATATGCAAGATTTCCTGCGTAATATATGAAAACCGTGGAGAGTCTTTTCGCTGTCTTGCCGTCTGGCGCAGTAATAGTCAACTACCGCGCGGTATTTAGGACGACGGCGGGAAACATAAGACGACCCGCGTTATGAAAATTAACACTTTATCTATTTCGATTAAATTGTTCAGAAGGTGATGATAAACGTAGTATTAACTGTAAGTTAATAACTTTTGCGACTCTACAAAATTATCGATCTCGTTTTACATTCCCATTTTAAAAATTAAAAGTCGTGTCGGAAAGGTAGTGGGCCTTTAACGGTCATCTGACTTCCATTGCAAAAGTCATATTGGAAATTAATTAGATATGGCGTCATGGTAGCCGTCTTCGATTTTGGATCAACCAGAGATGGAACAACATTTGGTTGGGACCACGTCAAGATCTTTTAATGCAAGCTTCAGCCGCATTGTACCGGTATCACATTTAGAAATGTGTTTTCAAGATGACGGCTGTGACAGCCATCTTGGAATTCGGATCGACCCGAAAAATAACAACACTTGGTCGGGGATAGCCCTACCAGCGAGGTTCGCTCCATATGCACCATCTGTTACTTGTACCGAGATTACCATGTATTTGTTAAATATACGCATTGTCGTTATATTTTAGTGCGGATTAGGCTATATCACTATCATCTCAATAGGATTTAAGATTTATCACAGGTATTTTATATGTTCAAGATAAATTACTGAGATTTTCCGTCAAGGGTTTAATCACAATAAGCTTAACAAACAGTATACATAATACAATTATGATTGTTTTTGTTTTGTTTTGTAAGATTGACATTTCTAGGATTACTGATTTTGAAGAATTCGTGCGTGTGAAAAATGATTCCAGGATTTTTTTTTACGTGCATGGATTTCAAAATATCTACGGATTGGTCAGTTTAGTTTCTGAATACATTAATTATGTCCGTGTTGTTTAGGTTGAACAAATGTTTTTGTATCCAAGTTGTTATTCAAAGAGATTATCTATTTTTTTTGTTTAAATGATGTTAATGTTTTACATGTAATGAAAAATTATTGTAGTCTTCAGTAACATTGCACATATTACATAATTGATCAGTTTCAATCTTCCATTGATGAAAGATCTATATTGCTTAAGTTTATTTTCATGCAGGTAATTGAATATGAAAATGATTAGTACAACTTATCTGGTATTCTTCAAAGTTTTCTTTGAAAATGTTGTGCCAGTATAAATATGCAACTGGTTTTTATAAGTTTTTTTTAATGAGATGATTATATATATTTTTGTTGTTTACTTTCCTTTTGGTTTGCTATTGATAGTTATTTTCTTTTGTGGTCCATTGTTCATTTTCACTCTTTCGGGTTTAATGTTTTCACTTTTGATTTTGTTGTAATGACCATGTCAGGATAATTTTATGCATGTTTCAGGTAAAACGCACCTGTAGAACTTGAGAAGAAGTTCAAAATGAGTTTTCAAGATGGCGGCTGTGGCGGCTATCTTGGATTTCGGATCGACCCGAAAAATAAAAACACTTGGTCGGGACCATCTTCACTTGTCAATGCAAGATAATCCATTACACTCCTTTCTGGCCTTGACAGAATCCGCCTCTTTTACGGTGCTTTACTACTGCTGGTGGCAAATTATTTGATTACAGTCCCGTTACTGGTCAATGACGTAAATTCTGACCAATCGGAGCGCTCATTTCTTTCTTGAAGGTCGCTAATTTTAGCGCTACTTTCGCTTTCAAACAACCACGCTGTTGATTTGTAACGGGCGCTCTGTGCTGTCGATTTTCACCGCAGCCAATCAGCGCGCTGATTTCCAAGGCACCGGAAAAGCGGGTCAAAAGGCCAAGGGATCATCGACGTATGTCGGTATCGCTAGGTAGGCGAAGGTAGGTTGGGACCATGTCAGGATCATTTCATGCAAATTTTAGCTAATCGCACCGGTAGAACTTGAGGAAAAGTTCAAAATGTGTTTTCAAGATGGCGGCTGTGGCGGCCATCTTTGATTTCGAATCGATCTGAAAAATAATAACACTTGGTCGTAACACTGTCAGGATCATTTTATGCAAGTTTCAGCTAAATCGCACCGGTAGAACTTGAGAGGAAGTTCAAAATGTGTTTTCAAGATGGCGGCTGTGACAGCCATCTTGGATTTTTCGTTCGTCCCAAAAAATAACAGCACTTGGTCGTGACACTGTCAGGATCATTTCATGCAAGTTTCAGCTAATCGCACCGGTAGAACTTGAGAAAAAGTTAAAAATTTGTTTTCAATATGGCGGCTGTGGCGGCCATCTTGGATTTTTCGATCGGACAACACTTGGTGGTGACCATGTCAGGATCATTTCATGCAAGTTTCAGCTAAATAGCACAGGTCGAACTTGAGAAGTTCAAAATGTGAAAAGTGAACGCACGGCGCACGGCGGACGACGACAGATAAAACATGACGACTATAGGTCATCCTGCAGATAACCTTAAAATTGAGTGAGCTCAAATATTAATCAAAGATAAGACCTGAAAAGTATATTTTCGATTAATATGGGCTTATACAACGATATATCGAATTGATTCAAAGTCTTTCTTTCAAATCACATAACAGACCATTGACTTTAGTCTTTCTTTATTTTAGTAACATTATATTCCAAAACACTTGAGAAGCTTAACGTGGCATCGATGAGAGATGAAGGTTTGGTCACTCCGATAAAGAAAAAGACGGTCCTAAGGGCCTGTTTTCAATTTCTATTCAACTTCAGTTACAAAATTGGAGTGCCATTTCTTGTAGATTTTATACAACAATATATCATGCAAGCACCAAACTTTATCATGTTAAACATAAAGGTACATTGTAAGTAAAGCTTCCACTCACCGGTACTAAACGCTATAGTCTGATTACAGAGTAGTGTAAGCCATACAAAGGAACCCGCCGCTAGTACAAACATACCAATCAGGAACACCTTCATCTGCTTCATAAAAATATCTGCAAATCTAAAATAACAAAATCAACAAATTACCAAGAAAAGCTAAATTGAAGTAGAAAACAGTTTCAAATATCACTTTCTGTTAAAACATATAAACAAGAGGCCCATAGGGCCTGTATCGCTCACCTGGTTTGTAATGTCAAATAATGTTCTAAATACAGGTTCATTGTTTCTTTTCTGAAGGAATTCAATTATTTACCTCTATTTCCCCACCCCTCCTGCCCCCGGGGGGTCAGATAAAAAATTTATACAAGTTCTTTTCCCCATGGATGTTTGTGGCCAAATTTGGTCACAATCCATGCAGAACTCTAGGACAAGTAGCGATTAAAGGGATTTACCTCTATATCCCCTATTGGGCCCCATCCCTCCTGCCCCCGAGGGTTCAGAGTCAAACTTTATACAAGTTCTGTTCCTGTTCCCCCATGGATGTTTGTGGCCAAATTTGGTCACAATCCATGCGGAACTCTAGGACAAGTAGCGATTTATAGGATTTATCTCTTTTTCCTCTATTGGGCCCCGCCCCTCCTGCCCCCGGGGGGTCAGAGCCAAAATTTAAGTTCTGTTCCCCTTCCCCCAAGGATGTTTGTGGCCAAATTTGGTTACAATCTATGCAGAATTCTATGACTAGTAGCGATTTAAAGGAAATGTTGACGGACGGACGGACGGACGGACGACGGACGCCGCGCCATGACATTTGGGCCAGGTGAGCTAAAATGCAAAATATCTGCATCATAATCTTTTAATAAAGGTGTTGTTCTAAGCAAGATAAGATTAATATCATACTTAACCTTCTCATGATATTAAAAAATACAAACCTGGCTATAACCAGTCCTGATGCACATCCAGCTATAGTAGAATAAAACCCTATCCAGCCAGCTTCAGACTGAGGAACTCCCACAGGGTTAAGGATGACGTCAAATACCGACCCATATACGCCGTAAACACCAGCAGGGACAGCGTACGCCATAGCAATCAGCCAAAGGTTACCGTTCCTGGAAGAACAAAACAATATGGTTGACAAATAAACCTTAATTATTGACAAGGACAGCGTGCGCCACAGTAATCAGCCAAAGGTTACCGTTCCCTTAAGACTAAAACAATACAACAAACATATATACCGTTAACATAGACTAGAACGTCATAGCCATCGGTCAAAGGCGACAGTCTTTGGAAGAACAAAACAATATGGATGCCATGCGGCTATCTGGGGTTTGTAAAGTTTTTTAAGGATGACTATTTTGAATGTATAGATAGAGAACATTTCAAACTGGGCATTGTAGAGACTCTACGTAATCTAACATACGCTAATCATTGTGTTTGCCGTTAGTTACATTTGTAGATTTCTACTCGACCCTTGATATGCTCTGTTGCTTTTTTTGATCAATTATTAATTTGTCTTTTAATAAAACAAACTGTGAGTCTATTATTAATATGTCTTTCAATTAAAACAAGCTATGAGTCTATATAGGTTCCTGATATACACATACATAACATGAAGTGATACATATCTATTTGTCTTGTTGGTAGTTATAAGTCATACGTTACAATAGTCAGATCGATAATGACGATATCGACATTCCCAAACATTTGTACAATCGTATATACAGCATTATCACATAGTCAGTTGGAACCGAAAAAACGAGGATCGAGATAGGAGAAAAAAGCTTAATATACGAACTAAATGTAAAGAGTTCAACTGTGTATTTGAGGATTAACCTCTTACTTTGCTTAGTTTAGAGCATGAGGTAAATTGCGTAATTCTTATATTTACAATATATCCATGCACAACAGCAATTCAGAAGAAGCGCGCCGTTGACTGCATCTTAATCCCGTTCTTTTCTCAATGACATCACAAATACTAGTTCCTATATTTCAGTTTTTTTATTCAGGTCAAATGGCAATAACACATTTAAAAAATTAAATCTGTTTTATTGTATGTCGCCGATGGTTTCGTACATGTGTTATTTGTAAAGATTGAAACGTGATATTGTGGAATGTCAAAAGAAGTCCGCCAAATTTTACATGTATCCATACGCACTGAATCGGGTCACGGTCTGCACTTAGGTTATTGGGAAATATCGATACAGAAAAAGTAGCAATTGTAAATATTTAGAATTAACTTGTTCGCAATATGAATATTTCGAATACGCTAGTTTGTTCTTTACTTACTTGCAGATTTTCACGAGAGCTTTCTTATACTCCACCCGTTCTATAGAGGCTGTGGTGCTTGGCGGTAAAGGTGGTTTGTCAGGGAAATATATTATCACTAGGAGTAGAAGCAGAGCTGCATAGCCACACTCTGTAACGGAACAGGGAACGTAACACACCTATATCAATATTATAACCAAGTGTATTGACAAGAACAGGGAACGTAACACACCAATATCAATATTATAACAAAGTGTATTGACAAGAACAGGGAACGTAACACAACTATATCAATATTATAACCAAGTGTATTGACAAGAACAGGGAACGTAACACACCTATATCAATATTATTACCAAGTGTATTGACAAGAACAGGGAACGTAACACAACTATATCAATATTATAACAAAGTGTATTGACAAGAACAGGGAACGTAACACAACTATATCAATATTATAACCAAGTGTATTGACAAGAACAGGGAACGTAACACAACTATATCAATGTTATAACCAAGGGTATTGACAAGAACAGGGAACGTAACACAACTATATCAATGTTATAACCAAGTGTATTGACAAGAACAGGGAACGTAACACAACTATATCAATGTTATAACCAAGGGTATTGACAAGAACAGGGAACGTAACACACCAATATCAATATTATAACCAAGGGTATTGACAAGAACAGGGAACGTAACACACCAATATCAATATTATAACCAAGGGTATTGACAAGAACAGGGAACGTAACACACCTATATCAATATTATAGCCAAGTGTATTGACAAGAACAGGGAACGTAACACACCTATATCAATGTTATAACCAAGTGTATTGACAAGAACAGGGAACGTAACACACCTATATCAATATTATAACCAAGTGTATTGACAAGAACAGGGAACGTAACACAACTATATCAATATTATAACCAAGTGTATTGACAAGAACAGGGAACGTAACACAACTATATCAATATTATAACCAAGGGTATTGACAAGAACAGGGAACGTAACACAACTATATCAATATTATAACCAAGGGTATTGACAAGAACAGGGAACGTAACACAACTATATCAATATTATAACCAAGTGTATTGACAAGAACAGGGAACGTAACACAACTATATCAATATTATAACCAAGGGTATTGACAAGAACAGGGAACGTAACACAACTATATCAATGTTATAACCAAGGGTATTGACAAGAACAGGGACGTAACACACCTATATCAATGTTATAACCAAGGGTATTGACAAGAACAGGAAAGGAATATAGTTTTCAACAGTCTGCTGAACTGAGAAAGTTTCCTGAGAGGGCCTCATCAGTTCTGATTTGCACTTCATAAGCTTGGGTCTCAGCATTACTATTCATACTTTGGTCTAAAAATTAGACATGACACTCATATCCCACCAAAATTGACAAAGAAATGATAAATCATGTGGATAGTATTATACTCACCAATATACATCAGCCGCATTATCTCGTTCTGTAGAGTATCGAAGTTAGTTAGAACTGAAAGGAAGACACACAAGGCATAAACAACAAATACATTTCATTCTTTTGTGTGATATTAAACCAAATGTGTGATCGGGTGGTGTAGTGGTTAAGCCACTCGCCTTTCACCTAGTTGGCCGGGGTTCGATTCTCAGCACAGACGCGAAAATGTTAGGGTTCACCTGCCCTTTCACGTGGGTTTTCTCCGGGCACTCCGGTTTCCTCCAACACAAAAATCCCTATCGCGCTTACATCTTGGCCATCGAAAGTTATTTGCATAAGTTGTATAACTTGTCGTAATCGATGTAAAATAAATAAAGTTAATATTTTATATAACCAAATGTGTATGTCGATATGTATTATTTGCTTTATTGAACAAAGCTACACTTTTCAATTATATCTGTTCTTTGTTTTCTTGTTTTTTTGCGACTCCCGTAGAATTAAGTTACTTAGGGTGTATTTTGAAATTGCACAATGATGTTAATTATACGATTTTATATCCTTAGTATACATAATTGAAACTGCTTACATAAGGACCCGAAATAGACACTCCTTGTAGGACATCATTAGAAATTATAACTATGCCAAACACTGCATTAAGGACTAATTTTCATTTTGATTGTGTTTAGGAATATGAACTCAGTTGGCAACACAGAATATGTTGGTTGTCAAAGGCGTTCTTACTTAACACCATATACACAGTCAAAATAAAGACCAATCCTTAATACATACCTGCAAGTGCTGATAACTATTTTCATATGCAAAGACAGGGTACCAAATACCAAGAGCAGGTTATACATGCATGCTATGTCGGTACGAGGTAGACGTGAAAAGATGTGGTACTTACTAGTTTTATTGAGTGTAGCGTCTGTTGTTGGTATTAAGCTGAGCTCGGTTCTGAAAACAAAGTAGAAATATAGTAAGTATAAACAGTTGTTATAGATCTAGAGAATATACAAAAGACACACGTTACTATACTATCATATATTATAATATACAAAAGACACACGTTACTATACTATCATATATTATAATATAAAAAAGACACACGTTACTATACTATCATATATTATAATATAAAAAAGACACATGTTACTATACTATCATATATCATAATATAAAAAAGACACATGTTACTATACTATCATATATTATAATATAAAAAAGACACATGTTACTATACTATCATATATTATAATATAAAAAAGACACATGTTACTATACTATCATATATTATAATATACAAAAGACACACGTTACTATACTATCATATATTATAATACTTAATACTCGACTACAATCCAAAACTGATATGATCAATAATATATTTATCTGTTCTTATTATAAAGATCATGTCTATTATATATATTATAAATACATATGTTGCCTTTCAAACAGTTTTATGGAATTTGCACAAAACAACACAGAATAGTATACCCGTAATCTTTAATACATGTCTAATTAGTACACTCTAAGTTAACAATACCTATTGATAATTTCGTGTTGGTAGTGTGGTGAGGAGACCAGCCCAGGACCTATTACAATGAAACAGTCAAATCATTACTTTAACTTTCAAAAAACAGTAATTGGTAGATATATATATATCGCACGACTATAAGATGTTTTCGACAAGAATGAAAAACAACTGTTCAATGTATTTGAAAAGATCAGCACGTGGACCAATTAGAGTTGTATACTTTTGATTGAAACGTTTGAAATACTAGATTATTTTAAGACACTGGACATAAATTATGAGCTTTCTATGTCAAGAAAGATCAATTTAAATGTTAGGAAGAAACAAAAAGATAACAGAAACATAAAATGTATGCCTTGCCTACAACCTCCTCCATTTTTAATCTTACCTAAAATGAAGGCTACTGCCACACCTCCGTAATTGAAGACACTCGATGTAGCGGTAGCCGTGGCTCGTTGGTCGGGAGGGAACCACAACGCGGCAAGGAGAGGTGGCCCCGCAAACGGCACCGTACCGGCAATACCATTCAGTACTGCACAAGCGTTCATTGTCCTGTAAATAAAAGGTATACAGGGAGGACATCAGGTGGTTATACATGTTCTATGTAAATTATCTACGCCACATAATTAACTTTAGTTGTGAGTTTGCCATATGTGTGTACGTTTTTTATATGGAATATTATCAGACCGAAAGTCTACAGTATCGGACAATGCTTCATTGGTTAAGCATTCAGAAAGTGATGTTGGACGACATGGGTAGGTTTCAAAACTACACATTGCATACATGTATTAACCAAGGGGAACCCATTCCAATCCTAAATCATCACACCCGTCGATTAGACAAACGAAACGTGAACAAACACATTTGGATTTTGGAAATTCAGCAGCATTATCTGATTATCTTTAAACCAAACAGAAGGAAAGGGTAATGTTAGATTTAAATGATTTTACCATATACCACAGATATAAAGAATTTCTAGGAACTGTGTTTACGGCCATTACCAGAGTGTGTAGTCAGAGTTGCTTGTTATACAGCGCAGACCGGTACCGAGAAACATCAGTACACAACAGCCAATCAGGGACTTCCGTAAACCTGGAAAACACAATAGAAACAAGAAACATTATAAGGATCTGGTAGTGTCACGTCTTACTTTCAACCCTTCTTTTTATACAGCAAGTACGTAGAGTCTGTTTTTTTTTTACCGAATTTTGATCTAGACACCAGACAACGTCTAAAATAAAACGGAACTAATTTCGATGTCCTTATGAGCGAGAACAGTTTATAAATATCCTGGGGGTCAATTCGAGTCAACGTATGTCAAGTTCAAGAAAACAAATGAAAAAACCCACAATGTAACCAGTTTTACATATTTTTATGCCCGATGCCTTTGGGGCTATCACAAGAACATTACACAAACTTTTTAATCTATGCTAATTTATCATCTAATTTTCTTTTTAGCACCACCAAATTTGACATTTAATGTTCATGTGGCACAAATTGTATAATACATGATTAAATTGTCATACAATATTAAAAAAAATTATAAACTTTAAGAGCTAAGGAAAAAAAGTATATCAGACTCAGCTATTAAATGTTGATGATCTGTGTTTGGAGACAAGGGATCCGTTTTCTGCAACACTGACACAAGTATTTTAGATTACACATCGTCACTAACTTTCTGCAGAAAAGGCACACGGATATATGCCTACCCTACACAAATGGTAGGCTGGCCTAAATGAAAGTGGCTGTTGATAGGATGTTCAACAATAAAAAAAAATATGACGAGTGTCATGTGCATCCGTTATAACTTCACTACTTAAAGTGAAGTTTTTGAACGGATGCACGTGAACACTGACTACTCCTCATGTGATATTGTCTGCCTTTTTCCTCCCTCTCGAAGGCCTACATGACTCAAAATAGCCTGTAGCATTATACCGGTACGAAAAGTACGTTTCTTTTAATGGATATCGACCTATCTGATATAACATAACAGTAAGACTGGGTGTGAAATGGCAATGCACTAACATGCACCTTGCAGCTGTGGACAGATGGAAACCACAAGTAATTTCCCGTCACCAATACAAGTGAATTACTTGATATTGATTTATAGCAGACATCTTGTCAAACTCACGTGGGAACTTAAGTTAACTACAATCTTTCAGCAGTCTCGTGAACTAGTAATTATACCACATTCAGCACAAGTCATTAGATACTTATTCTATCCAAGTGATTATTTTGTAGTGAAATGAAAATAAAAGTATATATATCTTTTGATCACGACATATACAGTGCCGATATGATTTACAGAATTAACAAGGACATAGTCATTCAGATCCCCCGTCAATGGAGGTATCAAAGCTGAAGTAAGTTTGATTGTGGAGACTTATGTGTATGAAAAAAACAGGAAAAGGGAAGTTGAGCTAAAGAAAGATGGAGTATAATTCAAGTAGAGCGGGGCTGCAATTGTTGAATCAGGTATACACCTTGACATTTATATTAGACTATATACACAAAGATGGATGGAGTTTTGCAAAGTAACATTTACCATTTACCATGATATTTTCAGCAATGTTTCCATGGTAATATCTCTTCTGGTTTTAGAGTTATGCTCCGGAAACGAACCTGGTACAAACATATATTTTCAGCAATGTTTCCATGGTTACAGAAAAAAAGTACAAAAAGTGAAAACTTTAAAATAGCAAAAGGCACTACTAGACCATAAGACCAATGTGTCTATGAAGTTTCGTGGAAATATCTCTACTGGTTTTAGAGTTATGCTCCGGAAACCATTCGTACGGATGGACGGACGATGATAAAAAGCGTTACAGTTTTTTTTGCCAGGCTCCTGTCGGCCATCGTAGATTCTTTATAAGTTTCATTTATATCTTGGTGGAATAACGTATTGTCTGGCTAGGAACGAAGGAACGTTAGAATCGATCAAGAGGTTATTGGATAAACAAATGAACATAACTTTTTAACACAATGCTGTGACACTGGTACACTGTTTTATCCTTTACAGTACCACTGTTCTCAACCAGATGCGCACGTATTTTTGTTTTAATAAAGATAATAGAGATATTATCATATATTTCTGTCTGTCAGATTATTTTTAGTGTGCAAATGTCCGTGTTCTCCAGTTACCAGTGGGTATAGGGACCAAACGGATAGTACTAGCATAGTAGTCCTATAAAGACTGGACGTATTAGCAGGGCTAGACTTTCCAAGCCAATTTTTAGTGATTTGTTTAATATTCTAGAGACTGGTAGCCAGTCTAGCAGGGCTCGTATACGAGTCGGTTTCATGGTTTTGATAAATAAAAGTACGTACGAGTTGTTGGAGTCACATCTGGACATATAGTTATATAGATATAAAATACAGAGCTATAACGTAGTGACATCTGTCACATTAATATGACTAATATTCCATTTGGTGCTGCATATCATATTGAAGTGGTGAACCATGCACTTGAATAAATGGTTAAAATACATGTATTGGGACGTAACAGTATGCAGTAGAAAGAGCTATGTATGATCTGGGACCTTTTTCGTCCCCATATTGGAGTGTTAACTATTTAAGAAAATTATATAAGAAATTAATTAATTGTTTTAGAAATGTTTGTTCATCTACGACATCACTGATTTAATTGTAATGGAACTTTGTTTTCTTCATTTCATATCTTGTAACATCCAAAATATGCATAAATTAAGCAATTTTTGATAGAAGTTGTCTAAGAATCAACAGAGCGCAATCCTGAAAATAAAAAAAAGTTTTTTCAACCATGCGCTAAATGAGATTTTAGATGAAAAGCGTAACAAAATTGGTAAACATTAACAAAAATTCCACATTTTTGTAATTTCTGCATGTTTAAATGGTCACTATAGCAACTACAGCTGTAACAAAGTACAATCATCAAAGCTATTGATCACGTGTGAAGAATGTACTTTTAAATTCGTCTTATGATTTTTCAGTGAGTTTGTCAATTATTGCAAAAACGTTTCCTTTATAACTTATACAGTATGTTCATCACATTCTATGACCGAGTTTTCTTCCTTTTTGTCCTTTGAAATGTATGCGCATTTTGTGTTATTTCTATTGCTCTTTATATTTGGAGGAAATAAAAAAACAATAACGACATAAAGTGTACTGTTAGTTTTAAAGTTTGGGGATATGGTGGAAACGGTGACATCACAGTAAACATATACACAATTTAGTCCGATGTGGTTCCGAGTATCACAGTAGATAGCAAAACTTCAGTGTATTGCGATGTTTTCCGAATATATTAACGGGGCGTACCTTCGTTTGAACAGAGGGAAATGTTGACATTCTAGACATGAAATGAATACTACATATAAACAGTAACAGAGTCATTACAGAATGGTGGGGAATGGATGTATCATTGACGCTATTTACGATTTTTTAATTAGTGATATTTCGAGTCGAATTAATGACTTTCAATGACTCCATACTTTAAGTATGATGAAAAATGAGTGCATCAATATCATATATACTTTTCACTGTTCACAAACATTTGTGTGAGGTTCATTTAGCTACATTTCGTGAGCCTAAAAGTAGTAAAACCGGTTCAAACGAAGGTAGGTCCCTTTAGACGTTTACTTACCCGCATATCTAAAAGTGCCTACAATAAAATGTATTTCCATTAAAACGTAAATGTAGAGATACTATCGTGTCTGTATTGATTGTCCGTTGCCATGGTTTCATCTTGTGAACGAATACTATAACGTTGTATACATAAATGTATCATTACCTACCGTAAACTTACTTATTTCAGCGCTAGTTTTATTTTAGCGCTTTTTGCGCTTTCATTGTTAAAAAAAACCGCTAATTAATGAACCGCGCTATATTTTGTAAAAATGGTATTTCTGGTAATCTACGCTCATAAATCATAAAATAATAATTTTATAGTATATGTTTCGTGTATATTTTGTTTGTTTGTACCATCTGTATAAGTAAGGTGGGGGCTAATGATGTTCAATCCTATAACTTTTTGTCGATAAAATATTTGGATATTGAGATATTGTACACTTTTTGGCGGGTTTTCTACCAGACATATACTAGTTCGTGAGATGCCGATATTTAAAATTATCGCGAAAATCCGACATTACGTGACGCCTTGATAGAGACATTGACTTTGTGCATTTAACTGGAAAAATAATCCATTGAAAAATCAATGGAATCATACTTTATTTTAGCAAATAGTCAAAAACATGAATTACAAATATTGATGTTACTATCCTGTACCCAGTTTGCAAACATGTTTTATGACTTTATGAAAAAATAGTGAAATCTATGCTAACTATCGCTGTATAGGCTATTTTAGAAGACTGTACATACGTTTAGTTTTTGTACATTACCTTGAGCTGTAGTCAGGTAACATATAGGGAAGCATGCTATAATGTAAGCAACATTTCCCCAGTTAGCAAGCATCGCTATGGTACTATCCTGCCAATCAAACACCACCTTGGAGGACTGTGTGATAGGTCCCCATGTGTTCCAAATTAAGGCCTGACACAAACATACTCCACAAAATACGCTTAAAATATACCATCTCCGGTAAAATACACCCGTCCCGGGGGTGGCGATGTTTTCTCCCGTCCCGCGGGAGTGTCGTAAAAGAGGCGTACGAACGGTGTCTTCATCTCTCTCCATCGTCGTTCACTAGCTATAGGCCTACTGTTTACAAACTTATCTATTTATAGAAAGGTGTTTATTCATAGCACGTGATATGGTGTTCCATATTTATCTCACTGTACAGTATGTCTTATTATCGGTTACAATACTAGAGCTTTTACTGGTTAAACAGTAAAAATCCTAAAGGAAAACGATGACCGAACCGCTGTGTTGTTATTTTCATTCTGAAATTATCCCACGGAATGCTAACCGGCACAACACCACAGTCACAACTAACGCTATTAGCATGTGACATGCAATGACTCAATCGATTGACACCATGATGTATTGAACAATGAAGTGTTTTAGTGATAAACAACTCCATGTCGATATCCCACATCCAACTAGAACAACAAACGCACTTTATCGCAAGAAATCATACGGCCTGCATATTATTTACACACAATATACACAACAATGACCGTTTTTACCTCCGATACTAGAGAGTTATTACATTCCGAGTAAGAAAGTGCGGTAAATTTAAATGTATGTGACATGTGCAAAGTTTTGCCAAAAACGTAGACTTGGAGCTTCAAAATTAAGTAAGTAAGTTGTGTTACGAAGATTTGAGTTTTAAGGGCAGACATTAGGCTACTTGTTTGGCAGTAGATGACCCAGCGTGAACGATGTAAGATCTAAAAGTCTTTAGTTATCATTAAATTATAGAGTAGCTAGCATTATGTTTTGTAATTATTGCAAAGTTTTCACTTTACCATTGAATAATAAGACCTCCCATCTTATATATAACGTGATAACTTGTTTAATGTTTTGTTATTATGCAGGTCGATTCCGAATCAGCCGATTTTCTGTGATTGAAAAGTAAGTTGAGATTAATTGACCTTATACAAGTACAAATGTACATTTTACACCGAGAAATATTAATAGCAAAAGAGATCAGCCAATCGATCATTCATTCATTATTCATTAATTTAGAGATTTATAAATAATTGGAGTTATAAATATTGCACTCTACTGAAATTACAGAGCCTCCACGTCATGGACCAAATCCAAAGCTCCATTCCTCTGTAATAACGTAAACCATACTTAACTACAACTAAATGAATGGACGACCGAACAAACGGATAGACGGACAGACGGATGAAGAAACGATAGAAGAAATGAATTAATGAATTATTTGATTTATTGAAGACTACTTTTTGACAATTTTATCTTTCATTCACTATTTTTTTTAATTAAAAATGTGTCATGTTTACCTTTAACGTCCATGAGATAACATGCTGGGAAGACAGTGATGATGTAGGCGATATTGCCCCAGTTAGCTAACATGCCGATATTACTATCCTCCCATTTAAATATGACTTTGGCGGACTGTGTGATCGGTCCCCACGTGTTCCATACTAATGCCTGACAGAAACAGATACAGGAATACACGGCCAACATGTACCATCTCCGGGTATATACTGCAGTCTTCACAGCCTGGGAGTCCGGCTTCACCGCCCCTAGTAGTGGGGTATGGTCACTATTCTTACTCTCCTCCATGGCTATCAGTTTCTATAAAATGTTAGTAAATATTCCTCACACATACATTGTACGTAGTCCCAAGATCAGGGTCACGACCAATGTCCTGACGATATTTTTTAATCCCTGACCGACGATTTACGTGACATCACTTCTGAACTACAGCTCAGTTAAACTTTGATCCGCAGACCTTACGATCTTATGGTGATATAATTGTATTATCTCTTGTGGTATAAATAGTTCCAGTTAGTATGTATACACACTGGTGAACTGTTGACCCTAAACAGAACTTGTGTACATATTTATCACTATCTACATTTGTATATATACATATATTATGTGTGTGCATAAATCATATACACATACTTCAAAAATTAAAGTTAGAACTGGTCGGTACGGCTAGTGTTCGGAGGTCTGGGTTCGATCCCTGATCTCGCCATGCTTGTTAAGTACTACTCCTTTCATGTTTCATGAGCGTGTCAGTGAATATAATTTCAGGTAAAAGGATCACGGAAAAATGACAGAACTTGTCGCCTCACAAGCTACACTGGGGACATCCTTAATAATCGAGGGTTTTCTATCACTAATATTTTCTCCACCCCAGACTATCTCATAATAAAACTGAAGGCAACAGAACATGCAGGTAAATATAGTCCTTTGATGCACATCAAAAGAACCAAATAACGATACACTGTGGTTGACTGTGTGGCTTTTAAGTTGGGCGTCGCTCTGTCTGTAATCATCAAAGGAAGTCTTTGCATGTCCGTGATTGGTCAGTCGTTTTCTCCCGTATCGCCTCCAGTTTTGCTATAAAAAGCCAATGTCAGATAATGTACAATCTAATTAAAATTAGAACTTCTATGTCGCTCTCCGTACGGAGAGCGACATAGAAGTTCTAATTTTAATTAGATTGGATAATGTACAGCGAAGAGCTATTAAGCTACTACCTGGATTTAAGGATAACTCCTATGAACAACGTCCAGCAAAATTAAAATTACCAACTTTTAAACATAGAAGATTTAGAGGGGACGTGGTAAAGGTATTTTTAGATCACGAAGAAAAAAAATGACGAAAAAGCCACCTTCAACCCATTTGTCTAATATACCAATGGAAGAAACAGCGTTGTAGTTCAGAACTAGAAAACGTATACTTTAGAATAGTGCATATCTGGAACGGTTTTCCAGAACAGGTCGTGAACGCAGACATCACGGGAGATTTTGAAATCCTGCTGAACAATAAATATATCGATTACCAATTATGTTTTGGAAGTTACATATGACCTGTGTAATATGTCTTAAGATAAACGTAGAGACTATCAGCCTACGTCCACAATTTTCTAATTTTTTAAATTTAGAGCTTAATATTGTTTTTTTTTTTCTAATTTAAAAATCATCAATAAAGAAAGTATCAACAATTATACCCCCTCGTTCATGTGTTATGATTATGGTATGGTTCATATGAAGATTAATCATTGAATAGGTCAAGTGTCAATGCTGTTATGCAATGAGGTTCATTTACAAAATGCATTTACTCCTCATTTTTCATTTCTGAATAAAAGAACAAGTAAAGCAAGACATGGTAACGTAATGTAATACTTACGCAAGTACGTAATGTTCGATATACTTCCTGTATACCAATACACGAATAAATATTGGGATGATTTTCAGAAAACTTAGACGTGTATATCAGAGGTACCATTCTCTTACCATTGCTAGTTATGTACATAGGTCATGATTGCAAGATTTATCTCGGGTTCCTCGCGCTCCAATACGACATGTGACGATGTGTGTATCACAGCGCGATCGACTGCAGCAAATACTGTCTGCTTCCAGTGAATCACCATATTAGAACAAAGCATTTTACTTGGAAAATCAAACTTTCACGCAAGTATAAAACAATCTACACTTGTTGAGCCTACTAACATTTGATGAAATAGTAAACAATGCTGATGATTCATACACAAATCATGTCAAACAAACAGCTACCATATACCAATCTATGTTGATGATTTATTTGATGGAGATAATTCACATATATATATATAAGGAACAGTTTCATTCTGAAGAAAGAACATCCAGTACGGGCATCGATGTTGACTATTCAGTAAAGCGAAATTCGTGTCGCACATATTTCATAGTTTCCTACACGTTTTACTTCAAACCGTTATGCCTGGTTGCAACACAAGGCACATAGCGCTAACCCTGTCTCTCAAGATGTTTAAGGGAAATGGTAATCGTATTCCTTGATAGTACTTATATCCAAAAGAGTACCGACTCGACTCATCTCTTTCAAAAGATATTCATTCCGTCTTCAAAAGAAAATAAAAAAAATACGCAGAGTTCATGAGCTTTGTCTTTCATGCAAGATATAAATGTACTATTTTATGCAATGAAAATGATGCAGATCTCATATATGCTTCTCAAAACATCTAAGAACCTTAACTTTCTGTGCTTCAGTGAGGATTACAATGCCATTGCCGACCAAGCATTTCAGTTATATGTAAGGCTTACTGCGGGATGTTCTACAATTATGTATATGGCTTCTTATCTTCTTCCAGACGATCAAACACAACATGATACGAGAACAAATTCTAGATGAGCGTTAATTCTGTAGTAGCCGATCTAAAGCTCGTGTTGAGAAAGAGTGAGGGGGTAAACAGCTATCAAGTATCCGAAAGAGATTGTAACATTACAACCAACCAATAAACCAACATGTTTGGCGTTAGAAGCTAACTATATGATGACTGCTTGAAACAGTGGAACTGATCAGAAAACATCTCAATATGGACTTTTATTCACCTTTATAACGATGCCATGACCAGAAGTACAATGTTCCTCTTCATTCTTCCATGTTACGTGTTGGGTACTACAAAGTGGTACAAAAGTGGAAATTGATTCAAAGAAGCTAAACTACAAAAAGTAAAAGTGCTATATAATTCGGGGGTTTCGAGATCGGGATACACAAACGACGTAGGTGAAGTACAATATTCCGTCGATTAGTTCAACTTTCCGCTGATTGTGACGTCAGAAAAATCACGAAAAAATATGAGGTCACAATTACCAAAAGGCGGGACTAATAGACGTTAAATCATACCCAAGTCGTATACCACTTTATCGAATTTGTCGAGTTAAAGACCATTAAATTAAAGTTGTACATTATCGGCCTTTAGCTAAATAAATGGTAAATATAAAACAAAACAAAGTGGTTGTTAGACAGCCAGTTTGTCTCAATGTATGGCTAAATTACAGTGTACATCAGGCATTCAGGCTGCACCATATAGCACTATGTATGGAATTAAGATCTATTGCAATCCCTGCTAGAGGTCGAATGATAAACGCAAGTTTACAAGTTCATTAATCGGTGTTCCGATCGATGAAAATATTGGTAGATGGATGAATAGTTTGATGGATAGGAAAGAGGGATATTCATATTTATTCGTTATATGTAAATTAAACAATGAGACAAATAATCTATTAAAAGTATATTGATTATCCTTCACGTCCATCAGATAACATGCTGGAAATATAGTTACAGTGTAGATGATACTGCCCCAGTTAGCTAACATGCCGATGTTACTGTCCCTCCATTTAAATACGACTTTGGCGGACTGTGTGATCGGTCCCACGTGTTCCAAACCAGAGCATTACAGAACAAGATAGAGGAGAGCATCGTTATAATGTACCATCTCCGGGTATATACAGCAGTCTTCATGGCCAGGAAGTCCGGCCTCACCGCCCCTAGTAGTGGGGTATGGTCCTCCTTCATCGTCTTCAGTTTCCATGAAATGTTCGTAAGTATTACTCACATACGTAGTCCCATGATAGTACGACACGTACGTACTTGGAGGGTCGTGGCCGAGGGCCTTATGCTGGTTTGTTTGGACAAGGTGATGCAATACCCAATCGTAGCTGCACTTGACATAACTTCCTAACTACAACTTATCATTAGCTGACCTTTGAACTGTTACAATCAGGATGTTTAGAAGGATGATCCTACTAATATATTATCTACTGTACGTGCTACTAGAATGTGTGCACACCGGTGCACTTTGACCTTTATAATCAAAACCTATGTATATAGCTATCAATATAAGATATGTGAGCCCGTTTATAAATGTGTTTAGATGTTGAAATCAATACAATCAAAAGCTATACATGTATTGTTTCGTTCAGAGTAATCATGTTCTAATTCACTATGTTCAAACGAACATAAAACATTTATCATATAAACACAACAACTGTTTATATGGGAGTGGCATTACGGTTCAAGTACTTAAATCAGAAACATTACAATAAATATTGACAATACGCAATACAAATCCAAACATTCTTCATTTCCTTAATCTATTGTAATCCTTATCTAATACAACATCTATTGTAATCCTTATCCAATACAACATCTACATGTATTGTAATCCTTATCCAATACAACATCTATTGTAATCCGTATCCAATACAACATCTATTGTAATCCTTATCTAAAAAACATCTATTGTAATCCTTATCCAATACAACATCTATTGTAATCCTTATCTAATACAACATCTATTGTAATCCTTATCTAATACAACATCTATTGTAATCCTTATCCAATACAACATCTATTGTAATCCTTATCCAATACAACATCTATTGTGATCCTTATCTAATACAACATCTATTGTAATCCTTATCCAATACAACATCTATTGCAATCCTTATCTAAAAAAACATCTATTGTAATCCTTATCCAATACAACATCAATTGTGATCCTTATCTAATACAACATCTATTGTAATCCTTATCCAATACAACATCTATTGTAATCCCTATCTAATACAACATCTATTGTAATCCTTATCTAATACAACATCTATTGTAATCTTTATCCAATACAACATCTATTGTAATCCTTATCCAATACAACATTTATTGTAATCCTTATCCAATACAACATCTATTGTAATCCTTATCCAATACAACATCTACATGTATTGTAATCCTTATCCAATACAACATCTATTGTAATCCTTATCCAATACAACATCTATTGTAATTCTTATCCAATACAACATCTATTGTAATCCTTATCCAATACAACATCTATTGTAATCCTTATCTAATACAACATCTATTGTAATCCTTATCTAATACAACATCTATTGTAATCCTTATCCAATACAACATCTATTGTAATCCTTATATAATACAACATCTATTGTAATCCTTATCCAATACAACATCTATTGTAATCCTTATCTAATACAACATCTATTGTAATCCTTATCTTATACAACATCTATTGTAATCCTTATCCAATACAACATCTACATGTATTGTAATCCTTATCCAATACAACATCTATTGTAATTCTTATCCAATACAACATCTATTGTAATCCTTATCTAATACAACATCTATTCTAATCCTTATCCAATACAACATCTACTGTAATCCTTATCCAATACAACATCTACATGTATTGTAATCCTTATCCAATACAACATCTACTGTAATCCTTATCCAATACAACATCTACATGTATTGTAATCCTTATCTTATACAACATCTATTGTAATCCTTATCCAATACAACATCTACTGTAATCCTTATCCAATACAACATCTACATGTATTGTAATCCTTATCCAATACAACATCTACATGTATTGTAATCCTTATCCAATACAACATCTACATGTATTGTAATCCTTATCCAATACAACATCTATTGTAATCCGTATCCAATACAACATCTATTGTAATCCTTATCTAAAAAACATCTATTGTAATCCTTATCCAATACAACATCTATTGAAATCCTTATCTAATACAACATCTATTGTAATCCTTATCCAATACAACATCAATTGTGATCCTTATCTAATACAACATCTATTGTAATCCTTATCCAATACAACATCTATTGTAATCCGTATCTTATACAACATCTATTGTAATCTTTATCCAATACAACATCTATTGTAATCTTTATCCAATACAACATCTATTGTAATCTTTATCCAATACAACATCTATTGTAATCCTTATCTAATACAACATCTATTGTAATCCGTATCTTATACAAC
Organism: Argopecten irradians; assembly: GCF_041381155.1. NCBI lineage: Eukaryota > Metazoa > Mollusca > Bivalvia > Pectinida > Pectinidae > Argopecten > Argopecten irradians. The sequence continues at coordinate 53,699,531 of NC_091135.1, read as the reverse complement.
ATCTATTGTAATCCGTATCTTATACAACATCTATTGTAATCCGTATCTTATACAACATCTATTGTAATCCGTATCTTATACAACATCTATTGTAATCCGTATCTTATACAACATCTATTGTAATCCGTATCTTATACAACATCTATTGTAATCCTTATCCAATACAACATCTATTGTAATCCTTATCCAATACAACATCTATTGTAATCCTTATCCAATACAACATCTATTGTAATCCTTATCCAATACAACATCTATTGTAACCCTTATCCAATACAACATCTACATGTATTGTAATCCTTATCCAATACAACATCTATTGTAATCCTTATCCAATACAACATCTATTGTAATTCTTATCCAATACAACATCTATTGTAATCCTTATCTAATACAACATCTATTGTAATCCTTATCTAATACAACATCTATTGTAATCCTTATCTAATAAAACATCTATTGTAATCCTTATCCAATACAACATCTATTGTAATCCTTATATAATACAACATCTATTGTAATCCTTATCCAATACAACATCTATTGTAATCCTTATCTAATACAACATCTATTGTAATCCTTATCTTATACAACATCTATTGTAATCCTTATCCAATACAACATCTACATGTATTGTAATCCTTATCCAATACAACATCTATTGTAATTCTTATCCAATACAACATCTATTGTAATCCTTATCTAATACAACATCTATTCTAATCCTTATCCAATACAACATCTACATGTATTGTAATCCTTATCCAATACAACATCTACATGTATTGTAATCCTTATCCAATACAACATCTACTGTAATCCTTATCCAATACAACATCTACATGTATTGTAATCCTTATCTTATACAACATCTATTGTAATCCTTATCCAATACAACATCTACTGTAATCCTTATCCAATACAACATCTACATGTATTGTAATCCTTATCCAATACAACATCTATTGTAATCCGTATCCAATACAACATCTATTGTAATCCTTATCTAAAAAACATCTATTGTAATCCTTATCCAATACAACATCTATTGAAATTCTTATCTAATACAACATGTATTGTAATCCTTATCCAATACAACATCTATTGTAATCCGTATCCAATACAACATCTATTGTAATCCTTATCTAAAAAACATCTATTGTAATCCTTATCCAATACAACATCTATTGAAATTCTTATCTTATACAAAATCTATTGTAATCTTTATCCAATACAACATCTATTGTAATCTTTATCCAATACAACATCTATTGTAATCTTTATCCAATACAACATCTATTGTAATCCTTATCTAATACAACATCTATTGTAATCCTTATCTAATACAACATCTATTGTAATCTTTATCCAATACAACATCTATTGTAATCCTTATCTAATACAACATCTATTGTAATCCGTATCTTATACAACATCTATTGTAATCCGTATCTTATACAACATCTATTGTAATCCGTATCTTATACAACATCTATTGTAATCCTTATCTTATACAACATCTATTGTAATCCGTATCTAATACAACATCTATTGTAATCCTTATCTTATACAACATCTATTGTAATCCTTATCCAATACAACATCTATTGTAATCCTTATCTAATACAACATCTATTGTAATCCTTATCCAATACAACATCTATTGTAATCCTTATCCAATACAACATCTATTGTAATCCTTATCTAATACAACATCTATTGTAATCCTTATCCAATACAACATCTATTGTAATCCTTATCTAATACAACATCTGGACACGTGTAACAATATCAAATAAGAAACCAAAGGTTAGTATGATTTTGTAATGATTTTTCAACGCCGATTTTTCTAACAACAAGCCACTTTTTTTTGTCAGTGTGCTGAAATGTAGAAGTTCTGTAGTTTGTTGTATTTTCTGTAGTGGTGTGTATATGTAGGACTCAAACACGTGTTGGTAGCTTCTGGTGTTTATTCGTGGAGTCCTTAAGAGCGACCCCGTTTACTTGTGAAATCTTAGTTTATATAGAGGTACATGGACATTCAACATCAATCAGTTTTATAATAAATGTCAGAGTACATATCCTTCTTAAGTAATCTGACCACTTCTTGTCACGAATATGCATTTAAGTAATAGTGTATCGGAATCTGTTGACTTGATCATGATAGCTACAAGGCATATACATATAACCGTCTATAACCGTCTGGTTACTGCGACCTGATGTCTAAGGCTATATGTGTACCTATAGTAGACTAAGTGTATTCATTGAATTATACATAAAGTTAATTTTCTAAATATTTAACATTTCCATATAATGGCACATTCGTCTCCATGTTATAAATTATAACAATTTAGCTATAAATTGGTATAATATATTATGAAATTTTCTAAATATTTAACATTTCCATACTCTATATTATTGTCATTATAAATTATGACAATTATATCCTATATTAAAGAATTTCAAAACTTTTGTACAAACAACATATGTGTGTAAATAGCATACCATGATATTAAGATGTTAAAATGAGAATAAGAATAATATACTCTTCCAAATCATTTCCAATATTTTGAAAATGAAATATATACATCATAAAACATAATTGATAATGATAACATAGTGAAAGGAAAACTTCATTTGAACAACATACATTATAGTATGTAAAACGTAGTAAACATATGAAATGTGAAAACACAGTATTCAAATATAAAAACAACTTTAAAATGTCAAACGTAGATATATAAATGTTTATCATATGCCGTCACGTGATGAAATTTAATGGGTGTTGACAACGATGTACAACCATCTTGAAATCAACGATGAAATCTCGCACAACAAGGCTGAGAAAAATACAATGAATGAGTTCCATTTACAATGTTAGATATAAGTAGAGTGTAGTAGTGGATCCTCTTCGGAGATGAAAATATAACACATGTTTCCCCTGGCATTAGACTGCATCAGGTATTTCCAAATCCGTTGAGTCTGTAGGTGATGAATGTTGATGTGTTGATGTTCATGTCTTCGAGTACAGAGATATATAATATAAAATGTGCGTGAAATAACACGTCACAATCTCTGTACTCTGACATAGCCTGGCATAGTCCTAATTTACGATAACAACCTGGTGAGGAATCACATCAGGGGGACTATCCAGAAGATGTAAAATATGTTTGATGTGTTGGTATTGATGTAGAAGTTTCTTCCATGAATGTTGAAAATGTAGTAAAATGTTGTAAAAGTTTCTTCGATGAAGATGTAGAAGCAAAGTTGAAACTTGTGGTATAACACGTTCAGCAAAAGTTTCTTCGATGAAGATATATATAAATAGGGAACTCGATGATATTACATGAAGACGGCATACATAAACAAGTCGATAAACAAATGAAGACATAATAAAGTTATTGTTATAAGCAATTACTGCTCCACTTCTATCGCTGGAGGTGGCATTAAAGATGTCAGGCGTGGATACAATGTTGAATTGAGGTTCTGGTATTCGTAGCGGGGTGGTATGAGGACTTCCGTTGTGTTGGATGAAGATGGTAACTCGATCGCACTGTTGCTTCCTTGCTTACATACACCATATTTTACATTTTTAGCAGATTTAACATTCTTTTTACATTTGTGTGAACATTTGCAATACAAAAATAACGAAACTACAAATAAACAAATGATAACTATTACTGAAACAATTGGAATAATGTATTGCTGTATACCCGAAAAATTACTATCAACAGGTTCTATAGATGAGAGTTCGGAAATTAATGATGTCATTGATAGTTTGTCCATATGTTTTAGGTGATTAGGTATGGTTATAGCTGAATAGTTTGGAAATTTCTGATGAAAAGGTGTCCATAAAGAACTCATAGAAATATTAAGGTGTTTGTGTGTAGGAAACGTAATATTCAGTGCATGCGTTGTAGAAGATTTTTGAAAAGAGGCCGCCAAACTTATATGATCGCTGGATGCGGAGCATGAATAAGGCACATGAATAATTTGAATAGGAGGTTTAACAAGTAATTGGGAAGTTTTATCATGTTGCTGGCACACAATGGAAAATCTCATTTCTATGTTAGTTGTAATGGCCCAAGAACCATTTTCTATATGAAAACCCAACGGAAGTTGTGAGTCTGGTACAACAATTGTAATACAATATTTGTTTATATTTATCTTATTGTTTGTAAACAAGGCAACTATACAATGGGTACTTAAATTAATTGGATATACAGGGGAAGTAAGCTGACACTGCTTATAAAAAGGATGAGAACAAATTTGGGTATTATGGCCTTCTAAAAACATATATTTAGAAACTTCAGGGTTCACAGCTAAATAAGACGTTTCTAATTGGTATTTGGCAACTAATTTACAAGCTCCACAATCTTGTTGATTTGAAGATTTAGAATTGGAAGGTAGAGGCATAGCTACTGGAATATTAAAAACTTGATATACACGAAATTTATTCACTGCATCCATTAATGGTATAGGTATAACAATTACAATTTGTTCCGAGTCTATTAATGTAGAACAAGTTAAATATTGATAGTATTCCCAGATATTAGATTGTGGATTGGATGGGAGCTCTAATGTGCGTGGTAGTCTGTTTTGAATATCTAAGAGTGTTTGTCGAAGTTGAGATGGTGTGATAGTGCTTGGTGAAAGGTGATTTAATGAGAGCATGTTGAGTTGAAGTTTTAGGTTTTGAATGTGAATTATTGCATTTTCAAGAATAAGCCTAACATGTGAAATAAAGGAAGATACATGAGCAAAGGTCATGGTGAAATAATAATTATTTGATACGGCTCTGTGTAAGAAATTCGTACCGGTAAGAACAGTTTCTTTAAATTTACGAAAAGAATCTACAAGTGAATTTATTTTCTGGCGATTAGCCTCAACATCAAATCGTGTGGCGTTTAAAATAGATAAGTTTGCTTCCAAAACATGTTTAATTTTTTGTTGATTTTTCGAAATGGTATTGATATGTGTCTTTATAGATGAAAGATCACTTTCGGATGTGGTGCCAAAAAGAAAACTAAGTGCACTACCTACAAAGGGAAGAATGGATCGTTTTGTGATGTGTAAAGACTTAAAATCAGCAAGGGTTGATAGCAAGTTGTCGTGTTCTGTGGTAAAGAGATCTAACTGTTTTTGTAATTGTGAAAATATAATGGGTACTTCAGGTCGTGTGGTGTGGTTGACAGAATTTTGTATTAAGGTAGATGCTGTGTTGATATCATCAAAGATAACATTGATGAACCTGTGGTAGTCATTGAAATTTATGGCATATGATATCAACCATTTGGATTTTGTAGAAGTTATGGTATCAGTTTCTTTGAATACAACATTTTCATTAATTTTAATTGCTATTACTATGGTGAGTAAGCAAGAAAGAATTAACAGTCTCATTGCGAATTTTCTATTTTCTGTAATAAAAACAAAAAGTATACTTAGTTAAAAATATATTATATTAATTACAATGTATAAGGCCATAATATATGTATATGAGAATAATTGATTGACAGTTCAAGGTAATAAATTGAGCAATGCTTCGTGTGTTTTTAACATATGTTGCATCGCCGCCTTGTATGATTGTGTATGTTCGCTATCTGTACTGCCTGGGGATGTATTTGTATCTGTCTGTGTGGAGGTGTGAACTACCTTGTTCTGGCTGCAGTCAATGGAAGTGATGTTTGTGCTGTTCTGTTGCTTTTTATGTCTGTGACTTCGAAGTTCCATGTGGGGAACAGGTTCATCATCTGAGGAATTGTCACGTTGATGTTTGGTGCGGTTTACAATTTGTGGGTTGTTTTTTCGAACTTGTGTTTTTGTGCGGGGACGGTTTGGTGGTGGTTGAGGAATGTCATTGTCTGTGTCACTGTCGCTTCCGTCATCGCTGGAGGGCGGACAAGCATAATGTGCTTTGCGAGTAGGTCTGTCTGTACTGTTTGGTTTGGGGATATCCCATTCAAGTTTTGCTGGCTGTAAATGTTTCGCGTGTGTTTTGTGTATGGAGCCATCTAGCTGGTTTTTAATGATAAATGTGGATGGAGATGTTTGTTCTATGATGCGATAGTGTGGTGTCCATTTTGGTTCAAGTTTGGTGTTGCGTTGGTGATTTCGCAAGTAGACTGCGTCATTTACCTTAAATGATGTTTCTTGTAAAGTGTTGTTAGCTTGTTCTGTGCGTTTAGTTTTTGCTGCTTTGAGATTTTTAACAACTCTTGTTATTGTGACGTGTTGATCTTGAATGACGTGTTTGTGAAAATCTTCACCTAGGTATTTCCTACGTGGTTTCAAAAGTGTGTCAAGAGGCAATACTGGGTCTCTGTGATATAACAAATAGAATGGACTGAATTTTGAAGTTTCATTGACATGAAATCTCATGCTAGCTAATGCATGAGGTATGTTTTCATCCCAGTCATTTGAAGTTTCAAGTAGAAGTTTTGATAAAATTCCATTTAGAGTTCTGTGGCTTCTTTCCACCATGGAATTACCTGTGGGGTTGTAAAAACTAGTTGTGATGTGATTGATGTTTAGATAAGTCAAGACATCCTTTACAATTTTGTTTACAAATTCCTTTCCATTGTCAGAGACAATATGTAGAGGGCAACCAAAACGTGGAAAAATTTCTGTCATAATAATGTGTGCAACATTGACAGCTTCTTTTGTAGGAAGAGGGAAAGCTTCTACCCATCCTGTGAGACAGCAAACAAAGCTTAATATGTATTTGTTGTTACTGTGAGTTGTGTGATGTGGCCCTGAGATATCCATCTGCACTTTTGCAAAGGGAAATGCTGGTGTATCTGTTTCTTGTTGGGGAACTTGTGGTGTAAATGTGGCTGTCTGTCGACATGGGAGACAAGCTTTGATGTATTTGTCTAGGTGTTTGAAAATGTTTGGCCAATAGTATTTTCTTTTGATTGCCTGATAAGTCCTATCTATACCTTGATGACCTGTACGATCATGATATTGTGTAATGACAGCTTTTGTCAAATGTTCTGGTATGTAAAGTCTGAGTTCTGCTTCTGAGTCTGGTTTTGTTATGTAATATACTATGTCATCACATAATATAAATTGACGTGTTTGTTTGTCTTCCCTTCCTTCTTGTATTTTTGTTTTGATATGGAGAATGTTAAAGTCTTTAGATTGTTCATGGGCCATGTTATAGTTTTTAAATGTATGACTGTCAATGTCTGGAATATCCTCAGTGGGCATTCTGAAATCTGAAAACTGTTTAGTGTTGAAAGTATTGGAATTCAGAGCATTGACCTGAAATGTGTTGTCAGAGATATCAACAACGTGTTCGTCATTTTCATCATTGCTATCAGTAATGGTATCTGTGTCAGGAAGTCTAGATAGCATGTCAGCAATAATATTCTTACCGCCTTTGATGTATTCAATGTTTGCATTGTACGACATGATCGACAGGGCCCATAATTGTACTTTACGATTCTTGACATCGGAGTTTAGCAAAGCCTTGAGGGGTTTGTGATCAGTTTTGATAGTAAATGTAGCACCATGCAAGTAATGATGAAGTTTGTTAAGGGCATAGTGAATAGCATAGGCCTCCTTTTCAACTGTGGACCACTTGCTTTGTGTTTTGTTAAGTTTGTGGGATAAAAAGTAGATAGGTTTCTCATTTGTTTCTCCAGGGATTATTTCTTCTCCAGGATCACAAGGTTGTGTAAGGACAGCACCTATACAGTGATCAGAAGCATCTGTGTATAAGGTATATGGTTTTGATACATCAGGAAAACTGAGTAGAGGAACAACTGACAAACTCTCTTTTAAAAAGTTAAATGCTTGTTGGCATTCTGATGTCCAAAGAAACTTTGCATACTTTTTAGTAAGATTGATCAAAGGAGCCGCAATAGCTGAAAAATTGGGAATAAACCTTCGATAGTAACTACAAAGTGATATGAATGACCGACACTGTTTCACATCTGTTGGATGTTTCATCGATTTTATTGCTTCAACCTTATTGTTATCTGGTTTTACTCCTTGTCGATTGATTTGAAATCCCAAATAATTGGTTTCTTGTTTAAAGAAGGAACATTTTTTCAACTTTAAGCGGAGGTTATGCTTCCGAAGCCTTGAAAAAATTTCTTGAATATGTGACATATGGTCCTCTTCTGACTTAGAGAAAATTAAGATGTCATCAAGATAAGCTACGGCGAATGCCTGTGCACCGTTTAACAATTTAGCGATGGCTGACGAGAAAACCTGCGGGGCATTCATCAGACCAAATGGACATACGTTAAACTCATAAAGACCCTTATGACAGGTGAACGCAGTCTTCTCTCTATCTTCTGGCTTGAGGGGTACTTGCCAGTAACCGCTTTTAAGATCAAGGGATGTGAAATACATACTCTTTCCTAGTCTTGCTAAAATATCATCAATAACAGGAAGTGGAAATGAATTTGGTTTTGTGATAGCGTTAAGCTTCCTGTAATCTATACAAAATCTAAGACTACCATCTTTCTTTTTGACTAAAACACATGGAAAACTCCAAGGAGAACTAGAAGGTGAGATAATATTTGCTTCTAACATGTCGTCAATAGCGTCTGATATTTTCTCTTGTTGTTGTAATGGTGTACGATATGGACGTAGTTTAATGGGTGAATTGTTACCTGTGTCGATAGTCATTTGAACTAAGTCCGTGCGTGTGAGATCTGTGTCTTTTTCAGCAAAAATATCTATGTTGTCTTCAACTAGTTTTGTCATCAAATTCTTATGAGTGCTTGGTGTGTCAAGATGTTCAAGTGAAATTTGTGATTGTTCTTGTTTGGATTCTTTTGAACTATTGTCTGATATGACAGATGATATCTCATTATCATGTGTTTCTGTAATCCTAGCGATTGCACATCCCCTGTGTAATATGATTGTTCTTTGTGAAGAATTGACAATCGTGAGAGGAAGTTTTGCTTTGTAATCAGAAATGGTACAAATTGATTCAAGTACCTGTATGTCTGGTTCATATGGTGCTGATGTAGAATGATTGTGTTCTATGTGAAATAATTTAGAATCATGTAATTGTCTGTAATGAGGAAGTTTACCTGTACACACTGTGCTAGATTGAGGTGGTAAAACAACTTTTTGTGGTAGACGGACAATAGACGATACAAAATAATCATCGATGATCGGTACTAGGATGTTCCTAACTTTTAAAGCATGTTTATCAAAATGAAGACTAACTCCTTCTTTAACAAACCAATCTCTGCCTAAAATGAAGTTTCTAGACATGTCCTTTGATACGCAAAAAGTGTGTGAAAATTTAACTCCACGAATTGTGAAATTTAAGGATATTTTCCCCGAGACATCAAGCTTGTTACCATTTACAGATTTCAAGTAAACAGAACTTCTTTGAATAGAATGTGTAAGATGTAATTGTTCAATAACTCTGTAATGAACGAGGCTCAAATCAGCACCGCTATCTAAAAGACTCCGATATTTTTGTTTACTGATTTTAATCTGACATGAATTAGGAGTACTGCCTACAGTATTAATTGTATAAGATAGCCGATTTGATTGTGACCCGAGATCTGCCTCACGAAACCGAGCCTTAATTAGTTTCCCTGGGGGTAGGATTTGTTGAACTGGCGTGACCTACCATGGTGGTGATTTTGCTGTGAATGATAGCTTTGGCCAGGTGAATATGTGTAATTTTGGACGTAACCCCTAGGGCGATGGTATTGAGATATGTTTTGACTGGAATTGTATACATGTTGTCGACCTGGGTTAGGTAATAATGGTCGACCCGGAGGGTGGTGTGTATTGCTATGCCGATATGGGTTTTGGTGTGGACTGTGTTCATAAGGTTGTGGATTAGAATTTGTGTATTCCCTTGGATAATGACGTGTATGGTGATATCCGTCGTTGTATTGGGATGTATGGTAGTGGTTGTTAGGATATTGGTGTGGTCGACTCTTTGTAGTGTTTGAATGTGTTTTATTGTGATCATAGGTAAATGCATTAATTGATTTTAATCGTGCGGCGTCAATTTCCATTGGTTCTTCTTCCCTAATTGGCTGATTATGTGTAAATGGTGTGGTTTGTGTAAAGTTTGTTGATGGTGTTTGTGGTGATGGACGGTCTTGACAACGAATGTCAAATTGATGACGAATGTTCATTTCGCGCATTGCACAATTTACTGCCCTATCAAAACTAGTAAATTCCCCCCGCATCACTTTCAATCGAATATCTGGGAGTTCTAAACCATCCTCAAAAAATCTTACTAACTGTTGTTCAACAATAGGAGAATCTAGGTTATGCCCCTCATATACTTTCTCAGCTAAGGAAAGGATACGTTGTGCAAATAATTGCACTGGTTCGTTAGGCCTTTGTGTGATTTGTTTTAATAGAGCAAAAGCATGTGACGCACCCTGAATGTCGCCAAAACAACGAGTAAGTTGGTTTTTTAATTCTGTCCAATTTGGAGTTTCGAGACCTTTTATGTAACGTTGGATGAATTCACAAACGGGGCCTGTGGAGGATTGTAGCGCGCTAGTAAATGTTTTTTGTTGTGGTTGCCAGTTATATGTGCCTGTTTATCAATGTCCCGCATCCATTGTTCAAATTGGGAGCGGTCCCCATTAAAAAGTTTTCCTGCACACCAAGAATTGTCTGCAAGGATTAATTTATTAGTTGTGTTTTCTAACAATTTAAGTCTCTGAGACTGATTATGAATTAAATTTGTGACACTTGTGGCGTTGGCCGTTAATAGCTCAATAGCGTAGGTTGTGGGTGTGTGTTGTGGTTCTTCAGACTGTTCAGTTGACATTGTTAATGTGTGTTGTGTGATGTATAAAATTGATACGTAAATGCGAAATTAACGAAAAAAAAAATCTAGGTGGACAAACTAACAGCAAATGTTCACAAAAATGGATCAAGAATGCAAAATCCACATACCTGTAAACCGGTGATCAGCAATTAGCGGTAGTACTTTCGATGTGGCCAAGGCAACCCAGATCCTAAATCGGACGTCACGGCACCAATGAAATGTAGAAGTTCTGTAGTTTGTTGTATTTTCTGTAGTGGTGTGTATATGTAGGACTCAAACACGTGTTGGTAGCTTCTGGTGTTTATTCGTGGAGTCCTTAAGAGCGACCCCGTTTACTTGTGAAATCTTAGTTTATATAGAGGTACATGGACATTCAACATCAATCAGTTTTATAATAAATGTCAGAGTACATATCCTTCTTAAGTAATCTGACCACTTCTTGTCACGAATATGCATTTAAGTAATAGTGTATCGGAATCTGTTGACTTGATCATGATAGCTACAAGGCATATACATATAACCGTCTATAACCGTCTGGTTACTGCGACCTGATGTCTAAGGCTATATGTGTACCTATAGTAGACTAAGTGTATTAGACTAAGTGTATTCATTGAATTATACATAAAGTTAATTTTCTAAATATTTAACATTTCCATATAAACGCTAATACCGTTTTCGACCAAAGGGTAAATAGTACTATCGTAGTATACTTTACACAAAAGTTCCTGAATCAAGTACGAAAACTAATTAATTACTAGCATTTCGAGAATAATTATTGATCCACATTGAGAACAAACCCAATATTCCAGTGATTTTTTGTACAAATTTATTTTCCTTCCACCCTTAGTGATACCAACAGTATTCGACATTTTATGGATGATACTAAAAACTAGGACCTTAATAAAGGTACATCTTGAAGGTTAGTTATTGTAGGGAGATAACTCGTCATAGTTCAGAACAAATAACAACAAATATTGCAAGGAAAATGCTCTGAGATATCACCTGGAGACGATGAGACAGATATTATAGAAATAAAAGTTAAATATAATATCACGGTTTTACATCATCCTAATAAATAAAACTGTGTGAATAGAAAAAAACAAACGTACAACTTAATGTGATAGCTCCAGACTTGACGGTCCTTTATGTCTGATTTCACAGGGATCTGCCCTGGGAAGGTTTCATGTAGCAATAATTCAAACAGGCTTCATAATATGAATCAGCACACGATTTCACAAACTTCTAGAGATGTCGTAGTATTCATAATACTCGGCAAGTCATGAAACGTCTTTAACAGTTACCTTACGAATAATTTATCTTGGGATGGAATTCGTCCCTTACCTCTGACTAGATAAGACAAATATCAATAATTTATCATGGAATGTAATAAGCCCCTTACCTCTGGCTAGATTAGACACATATCAATAATGTATCATGGAATGTAATTCGCCCCTTACCTCTGACTACATTAGACACATATCAATGATTTATCATGGAATGTAATAAGCCCCTTACCTCTGGCTAGATTAGACACATATCAATAATGTATCATGGAATGTAATTCGCCCCTTACCTCTGACTACATTAGACACATATCAATGATTTATCATGGAATGTAATAAGCCCCTTACCTCTGACTAGATTAGACACATATCAATAATGTATCATGGAATGTAATTCGCCCCTTACCTCTGACTAGATTAGACACATATCAATAATGTATCATGGAATGTAATTCGCCCCTTACCTCTGGCTAGATTAGACACATATCAATAATGTATCATGGAATGTAATTCGCCCCTTACCTCTGGCTAGATTAGACACATATCAATAATGTATCATGGAATGTAATTCGCCCCTTACCTCTGGCTAGATTAGACACATATCAATAATGTATCATGGAATGTAATTCGCCCCTTACCTCTGACTAGATTAGACACATATCAATAATGTATCATGGAATGTAATTCGCCCCTTACCTCTGACTAGATTAGACACATATCAATAATGTATCATGGAATGTAATTCGCCCCTTACCTCTGGCTAGATTAGACACATATCAATAATGTATCATTGAATGTAATTCGCCCCTAACCTCTGGCTAGTTTAGACACATATCAATAATTTATCATGGAATGTAATTCGCCCCTTACCTCTGGCTAGATTAGACACATATCAATAATTTATCATGGAATGTAATTCGCCCCTTACCTCTGGCTAGATTAGACACATATCAATAATGTATCATGGAATGTAATTCGCCCCTTACCTCTGGCTAGATTAGACACATATCAATAATGTATCATGGAATGTAATTCGCCCCTTACCTCTGACTAGATTAGACACATATCAATAATGTATCATGGAATGTAATTCGCCCCTTACCTCTGACTACATTAGACACATATCAATAATGTATCATGGAATGTAATTCGCCCCTTACCTCTGACTAGATTAGACACATATCAATAATGTATCATGGAATGTAATTCGCCCCTTACCTCTAACTAGATAAGACACATATCAATAATGTATCATGGAATGTAATTCGCCCCTTACCTCTGACTAGATTAGACACATATCAATAATTTATCATGGAATGTAATTCGCCCCTTACCTCTGACTACATTAGACACATATCAATAATTTATCATGGAATGTAATTCGCCCCTTACCTCTGACTACATTAGACACATATCAATAATGTATCATGGAATGTAATTCGCCCCTTACCTCTGGCTAGATTAGACACATATCAATAATATATCATGGAATGTAATTCGCCCCTTACCTCTGACTACATTAGACACATATCAATGATTTATCATGGAATGTAATTCGCCCCTTACCTCTGACTACATTAGACACATATCAATTATGTATCATGGAATGTAATTCGCCCCTTACCTCTGGCTAGATTAGACACATATCAATAATTTATCACGGAATGTAATTCGCCCCTTACCTCTGGCTAGATTAGACACATATCAATAATGTATCATGGAATGTAATTCGCCCCTTACCTCTGGCTAGATTAGACACATATCAATAATTTATCATGGAATGTAATTCGCCCCTTACCTCTGACTACATTAGACACATATCAATAATGTATCATGGAATGTAATTCGCCCCTTACCTCTGGCTAGATTAGACACATATCAATAATGTATCATGGAATGTAATTCGCCCCTTACCTCTGACTAGATTAGACACATATCAATAATGTATCATGGAATGTAATTCGCCCCTTACCTCTGACTAGATTAGACACATATCAATAATGTATCATGGAATGTAATTCGCCCCTTACCTCTGGCTAGATTAGACACATATCAATAATGTATCATGGAATGTAATTCGCCCCTTACCTCTGGCTAGATTAGACACATATCAATAATTTATCATGGAATGTAATTCGCCCCTTACCTCTGGCTAGATTAGACACATATCAATAATGTATCATGGAATGTAATTCGCCCCCTTACCTCTAACTAGATTAGACACATATCAATAATGTATCATGGAATGTATTCGCCCCTTACCTCTGGCTAGATTAGACACATATCAATAATGTATCATGGAATGTAATTCGCCCGTTACCTCTGGCTAGATTAGATACATATCAATAATGTATCATGGAATGTAATTCGCCCCTTACCTCTAACTAGATTAGACACATATCAATGATTTATCATGGAATGTAATTCGCCCCTTACCTCTGACTAGATTAGACACATATCAATAATGTATCATGGAATGTAATTCGCCCCTTACCTCTGACTAGATTAGACACATATCAATAATGTATCATGGAATGTAATTCGCCCCTTACCTCTGGCTAGATTAGACACATATCAATAATGTATCATGGAATGTAATTCGCCCCTTACCTCTAACTAGATAAGACACATATCAATAATGTATCATGGAATGTAATTCGCCCCTTACCTCTGGCTAGATTAGACACATATCAATAATGTATCATGGAATGTAATTCGCCCCTTACCTCTAACTAGATAAGACACATATCAATAATGTATCATGGAATGTAATTCGCCCCTTACCTCTGACTAGATTAGACACATATCAATAATGTATCATGGAATGTAATTCGCCCCTTACCTCTGACTAGATTAGACACATATCAATAATGTATCATGGAATGTAATTCGCCCCTTACCTCTGACTAGATTAGACACATATCAATAATGTATCATGGAATGTAATTCGCCCCTTACCTCTAACTAGATAAGACACATATCAATAATGTATCATGGAATGTAATTCGCCCCTTACCTCTGACTAGATAAGACACATATCAATAATGTATCATGGAATGTAATTCGCCCCTTACCTCTGACTAGATAAGACACATTCCAATGTAATTCGCCCCTTACCTCTGACTAGATAAGACACATATCAATAAATATTTTACTGTAGTCCACTACTACTGGTCTTACTTAAGACGATGTCATAGGAAGTCGGTCACTAAATTTTGTTTGCAACAAAGGCCTTTGTGACTATTATGACATTACTTTATCTTTATAAACGATAAATTGAATCATATATATTATAACACATATTCATAACCCAACAACGATACACTGATTGTATATGTCGTGAAAGGTTTGCGTACGGACGATCTAAATGTCTATAGTATTTTGATCTCAGGTTCATGATAAATCAAATTGGTGTATGGGATGAAAAGTCTTCAATCCTATTGCCATAGAAATTCGACTCAGGCATACGACGTAACAAGTATTTTCGCGGACGTTTGGACGTCGTTCGTTCAGTCACTTAAGCATTGAACGTCTTTCAGTTGGCATTCATAGCCATTAGGAATCCCAACTGGACAGAGGCGAATTACTCAGGTGTATGACGTAACAACTTGATATACGGTCGTTTGGACGTCCATTGTACCGTCTTCTGTGACGGTAATATCAATGTCAGCCCGAGTGTACTTCTCAGAGAACACTAACAATACTAATAAACCGAGTCCAACATTTCCAACCAAACAGAAATTCATCCAAGCCGTTCCTGGAAATAATGTGTAATATTCAAAAATAAAATCTACGAAACATTTCTGAAGATTAGTAGTACAAAGGTGCTAATCTCTCTGAGGGTCATTGTGATCCCTGATTCATAGGACTGCAATGAACCTAGGGTGATATTGATGAGATTTAACTTCGACAAGACATGATAAGTGTTTTTCCCCTCAAGAAGAGAAAACACTGCATTACGGTTACCAACACTTGAAACAAGATATCAAGCATTCTAAAACAATTTTGATATGAAAGACCTTACTTTGAATTCATTATTGGAAGACAAACCAAACCATAAGAAACCTATTCTATGAATTCAAAGAGCCATTAAAATTTTCCATATGTACACCCATTACCTAATGAAAACAAAATTGCCGTATACATACCTATACCCGGAATAAGCAGAGCCATGAGAAACATAATGCCAAATAAGTTGTTAAGCCAGGTCATGAACCCTCCAGCCAGTCCCTCGGATACGGGGTAGGCAGCTTCGCATGCTAGCTCGCAGAACAGAGGATTCGCTCCGTTCAGGAACATGCCACCCATGATACTCGAGGCATACAGTTGGACTGAAAAGCTAACATTCATTTAATGATATTCATTAAAAATACTTCGGTGATGGCATTCATGCAAAAATCGAGTGAAATCTAACAATAACCAAAAGTAAGTTCTGAAAATTAGATTTTTTATTTAAACTGGCAAATATAACAATATATTAAACCGATACAAAGTCTTTATTTCAAATCACCTAAAAGACCTTTGGCGATAGGCTTCCTTCATTTCGGTAACATTCTATTTCAAAACACTTGAAAAATTTGAAGTGGCATCGATAAGGGTTGAAGGTCTCATTTATTCATTATCATTATAAATAAGTGTATACATCTTTGGTTGATGTCAGTATTATTTGGTTTCTACATTCTTTGTTGATTTTATAATATACCTTACAAGAAGCAAACAAATAATCAAATTCCCACTCAACGGTACTTAAAGCTATAGTTTGGTTACACATACAAAGGAACCTGCCGCTAGTACAACACACCGACCAGGAATACTGAAATAACAAACTCAACAAATGATAATTGAATATTAAGTTAAAGCAGACAATAGTTTCAAATGTCATTTTCTTTTATGAAATAAAAATGAGACAAAACAAAATGTGATAATCTGTATCGAAAACTTTTAATAATGGAATTGTAATCAGCCCTTCTCGTGATATTAAAAAATACAAACTACAAACCTGGCTATAACCAGTCCTGATGCACATCCAGCTATAGTAGAATAAAACCCTATCCAGCCAGCTTCAGACTGAGGAACTCCCACAGGGTTAAGGATGACGTCAAATACCGATCCATATACTCCGTAAACACCAGCGGCACCATACGCCATAACAATCAACCAAAGGTTGCCGTTTCTGGAAGAACAAAACAATACGGTTGATAAATATACCATAATTATTAAGAAGGACAGCAGTGCCAGCACATGCCATAGCAATCAGCTATAGGTTACCGTTCTTGGAAGAACAAAACAATACGGCTGATAAATATACCATAATTATCAAAAAGGACAGCAGTGCCAGCACATGCCATTACCGTTCTTGGAAGAACAAAACAATACGGCTGATAAATATACCATAATTATCACGAAGGACAGCAATCAGCCAAAGGTTACCGTTCCTGGAGGAACAAAACAATATGGATGTCATGCGGCCATCTGTGGTTAGTAAAATCTTATCTGATCGTTTTGTGGATAAAGGTGGTTATCTAGATTGTTTAGATAAAATCAAGCTGCTATTGCATATATTCTTCTTAATCTAACATATATGCTATGCGATGTTTTTTCTTCGTAAATTACATTTGTAGGTTTTCTATTCGTCCCTGATTATGCTCAGTCGCTTTTTGGATCTAATCATCAATATTTGTTTCAATAACAACAAGCTGTGGAGTCTATAGCGGAAGCGTAATCTGTCAACAATTGTGGTTATATATAAAACATGAAATGATACACATATGTCTGTCTTGTTGGTTGTTAAAAGGCAAAATTGAAAACAGAGAGGCCGATGATGACAATATCGACAAACCATATACTTGTACAGTATTATAATATATATTTCCATTCTACTTTCAGTTTCCCGTTTAATCTATGTTAAACCAGATAGGAATATATCAGGCTTTAAACTCCCATCTGGTCAAGCGTATGAATATTCAACGTTTTCGTCGCGTCATTTACAATTTATACAATGTATACTTACGCCTATACATAACGGTCAAATAATTTAAAATGTGGTTTTAAAGATGTGCGGTCATAGTCTTATATATATGATAAAATAGCATGTATTGAAAAATATTATCGCATAGTTTTCATTTGTTCGCTTGTTGATGCTATGGCTGTTCCGTTTATTGAACTTGTTGACGCCAACACTAGCGCACACGGGATATTCAAAAGATTTACACGTACAATTTTGAATTTTAATGATAGTAATGAATAAAAGGTTATGATTTTTGACAGATGGGCTTCATATCAACTGCATGTTCAATCTGATAACAGTTTATTTCTTAAGTATACATCTATGTATGTAGCATCCTTCCATAGTCAGCTAAAAACCGAAACAATTGAGTGATCGAGATCAAGGAAAGTCGTTTTATGTACGAACTTTATATAAAGTTTACTGTTATTTGAATTCTTAAAGATGAAATATTAAGAATAAACTAGTTCAACTGGTTTGTCAGGGGAATATATTATCACTTGGAGTAGAAGCAGAGCTGCATAGCCACACTCTGTATCGGAACATAACAAAACAAAACATAATACATTATCACATTATTTTTAACGCAAAAACGACTTTGGTATTCAAGTTAGTAACAATCATGTCACCTCCGATCGAAAAAAACCAATAAAGAGATGAAGAAACATGCCATGTGGATAGTACCGTACTCACCAATATACATCAGTCGCATTATCTCGTTCTGTAGAGTATCGAAGTTAGTTAGAACTGAAAGGAAGACACACAAGGCATAAACAACAAATACATTTCATTTTTATATATAATGTATACTTTTGTGTAATGCTAAAACAAAAATTTACGTCGATATGTCTTAATTGTTTCATTGAACAAAGCTACACTTTTCAACTTTCTTTGGTCTTTTCTCATGATTCTTGTGCAATTCAGTTTCCTGAAATTGCTCAATGAGGTTTCCGTTACACGATTTTATATTTTTAAGTCGTTGAAAAACTGCTTTAAAAACTAAGAACGCGAAAGAGGCACATCCTTATAAGACAGCCAGGAAAGGGTAACTATGCTCAACGATGCAACGTATTCAGAAAGATTAAGGATCGATTTTCATTTTGACTGTGTATACGAAGGGCCAACTCAGTTGGCAATGACCATATTCGTTGATTAGAATACGTTTGTTGCCAACTGCGATCATGCTAACAAAATAAAGATCAATCCTTTATATATATCCGCGAGTTAAGATAACTATTATAACATCAAAAGGCAGAGTACCTTTTCTCAGGAGCAGATAATGCATGCTACTGCATGGTAAGATGGTTCGTTGTATGAGTGAAATGATGTGGTACATACTAGTTGTGTTGAGTGTGGCGTCTGTTGTTGGTGTTAGGCTGAGCTCGGTTCTTAAAACAACAAAGTAGTTTTATAGTCAATATAACCAGTTTTTATAGAGAACATTCAAAAGACACACAGGTTACTGTATTATTATCATCATCATTATACTTATTCATGAAATAAAACTTTTATAATGAATTATTTATTAGGTATTTTCACTTCGGATGGAAATCCTTTTTTTGTACTGTTTCCTCTTCTTCTTCTTATTATTTAGGAATTTCCATTTCGGATGGAAATCCATACTGTTTCTGTTCTGTTTCCTTTTCTTCTTTTTATTATAATTATTAAAAGCTAACCGACATTTCATAATATATAATTCATTTTTACATAAATAATACCACCAGCCACCAAATGATAGGTGGAATGTCATACTATATATATATATTGCGCTCCATTGTGCTATATGATTTAATATTTGTCTACTTTGTCCCACATTACTGTTCGTATCCTATTATGTAATCGTGTTCGTTTTGTTTGTCTTGATAAAGGGGCAGATCGCCTCGAAAATTTGACAATTTTGTTTTGTCCACACAGCTGAAATTACTTCCTTGTCCAATATATATACACAATATCTGGACTTTTTTCACTACACGTTATCAGAGATTATGTCAAGGTCAAGAGTTGCTAGGGGTCAAATGAGGTCAAACAAAGGTAAAAATGAAATTTACCATAGAAATGTTTTGAAGGGCGCATATGAAAGAGCAGCTCTAAGGCACATAATACACGAAATGACCAATTATATAATTAGAAATGGCTGATATATAGGATATCAAAATTCGGCATTTTAATTTGTATTTATCCTTATGGGAAATTTTTCAGTTTATTTTAACCTGTATTTACAAACATGTTATATGTTTTCGAGGTCATATACGGCTAGATGGCAGTAACATATGGCGATTCGTTCTTTTCCGTATTTTTCCCCGTAATTTGTGAGCTCGCAGCGCCTCTATCATTTAATGTCAGATTTTTCATACATTAAGATTTGGGAATATTGTCTTCAACACTTTTAAAACATAAAATGACCAATTTCAAGTTTATATCAATCGAAATGGCGGAGATATAGGACATCAATTTTTTTTTTCAAAATGGCCGCCAAAAACCACCTTCTGCGACTCATAGCTCACGTTCTATACCAGCTAGACCCAAACTTTAAACGTCTACTCCCATATTATTGATACTTTGGAACATTTTGGTAGTGCAAAATTTCATGTAGTGGGATCGCCATTTTGTATTACAAGATGGCCGCCAACTTTTCGAGCTATATCTGTATATAATACATCTAATTGGCCAAGCTAACTTTTAGCAAATACACACCTGCAAATATAATGAGAGTATTGATACTTTTGTAATGATTGATGCATTAAATATTTTGATTCTTATCTTAATTTCAAAATGACCCCCATTTTGAAATTCCAGATGGCCGTTAAACTAAAAGTTGTTTCCGTATTTCACTCTGTCAGTGATCAAGCAAAACATTAAGTTAACATTTTTAAACGTCTTCACCCATAGTATTAATGCTTATTATTATTGATTATGGATCATTCTGGTAGCGTTTAATTTAATGTAGAAAGACCGCCATTTTGTGTTTCAAGATGGCCACCTAATTTACTACATGTACCTATACCTTATATAATAATAATATAATGAATGACTAAGTTGACTTTAAGCAAATAAAACACATGTAAATACAGTGAGTATTTTTATTTTGTAGCGTTTGACAAAAATAATTCGATTCTTATTTAATTTTCAAAATGAAAATTTTCAAAATGGCCGCCAATCTGAAATTCAAGAAGTATGGTAGCATTAAACTAAAAGTACATAATTTAACCAAAACGGGTGATAATAATCATTACTTTAAAACTTTAAAACTTCCAAATATTATTAACTTCTGTAGATATTACATTATTCTCTGAACTAATCTGAATAGATGAATTAAATACAAAAAATACAAAATTTCCATAAAGCGGGTCGTTTATGATCCCCGACGTTGTCCTTATAAATACACCGTATTTATCCTTTTGAAAAGGTATCGGACCATTAACCCTTTGAGCCTACACTAGCTTGAAAAACATTTAACATCTATTTTCATGCCTAAAAGATAATTACATGTACATTGTATAGTTCTAGAATCAGGTCCACGATAGGAGTATTTGTCATTCTGGAAAGAACACACATACAAAAACTCAGTGTTAATGCTTTATCTCTAAAAAGATGCTTTGGCAGAGACTTTTTAACACAAAATGTAACTTCATATCCAATTAGAGAAAAATCACAAATTGCTCTGCGAAATTGTCTATATCATGTAATTGGAAATACCCTATCCTGAAGGAGATCTTCACTGCATCAGCACAATGACCTATTTGTATACCTTACACTGTCTACAAATGCAAGATGTGCCAACACGTTATAAAGGATACTGTAGAGACTCAGAAATATAATTTGGAAGAAAGATAGAATGTCTGATAAACTATAGAGAGCATAGGAGGTGTTTCCGAAAGAAACAAATTGTAGACAACAAAAATTAATTGATGATCATCTACTTTTTGAATGTGGAATGTAAGATATTTGCCGGGGGAATGGAAATATTCATGACAGCTAACGAATACATTTTGGCTAAAGCAAGAAGGTATTCAAGGCTTCAAATGGTTTATTCCGACTGCAACTATTCAATGCATATGGATGATATATAATATTCCTATTCCTGACCACTGCAAGTAAATTTCCAGGAAAGATCTTAACGAAATCATTTGGCAGTCATCAAATATCAGACTTGCAAACCGAAGAACAAAATGCAAGGATATCATTTGGAATTCGTCTTCCAAAGGAGGCTTCATGGATGAGATGGCCGCACTTATATTGAAAAACCACGTTCATGCCCGGCCGCCAACTGCATCTCAATAAGTTTGATGTGGATTCTGGGGAAGATATTCCTTCTTTTTAATAATCAGATATAATGTCAGGGAAATTGGTTCGATGAAATCGTGAACGACTGCAGCAACATCAGAAGACACCACTTAAGGAAGGACTTAGAGAAAGTTCAAAGCACGGTTTTCCCGCCAAAGCTTGGATGTCTACCTCATCTGACGTCTATCAATTTGACGGTAGTGGCACTAGAATTGACCACATACAAGTCCTTGCGAAGATTACCATGAGTACCTCTATGTAAAACTTTGCAAATGTTAGCAGAGCCTCTGAAGATGGCGAAGGCAAGACAGATAATGGTGTTGACTTAAGAACAGATATGAATCACTTAGCACTATGCTAGTAGTGCAGTATATGCAAACTAAATACACCTAGAACACAAAGCCACCATCAGTAAAACATGCTTACAGTACCGAAGACTGAGTGAAAATAAATTGCAGCGATGGAGGACAGAAGAACAGTACGCCTTCAAACTAAGTTCAAACAATGGAGAAAATAGAGAGTATAAACAAGATTGGGACCACATAGACAGCAAACTAACTTAGTTTGAAGTTGGTCATCTGGACTTGTGTTTGATCGTGTGTGCCATTTTATTAATGTGTAATTAATGTGTATGAATGACAGTTATTGTGTGCGTGTCTGAGAGTCCATTCATTCAGCTGTCCGTCTGTCCATCCATTCTGTCATTTGTTCGTGTGTTTGTCTGTCTGACCTAATGAAATCATACCTGAAAGTATTTTCGTTTCATTTGCAGTGTCGACACTGTCTGTCTGTAACGATGTGTGCACAGACAGATGATATCAATGTGGATATAAAATCATCATTTTATTCATCCGATCATTCTTTATTCGTTAGTTCATTGCTCTTCTTTTCTCTTGTTCGTTCGCTAGTTATCGTTCGTTCCTTCGATTATATTATATAACGTATTAAAGTGATCGTTTGTTCGTTAAATATGCTCCACTGCGAACAGAGCATAAACGACACCCATCATTTGAATAATAACTGATGTATAATCGTGTTTACATATGCCTAATTTAAAAAAAATGCATATAAAATATAATAGTTTGCTTTTGGTGAATGTATATTGTACATATGTACAATAAGTACTAAGTACTTTCCATATAGAACATAGTGCCATGGAATTTTTTCGGGAAGTAATAAATTATTTTTTAAAATAATTTCATCTTAAATTAGAATATGAAGCTAACACTTTTCAATAATAGTTATGGTGTAAATTAATCAACTTTTGTTTGTAACTGAAGAAAATCCTCTGCTAATAGAGAAAAAATACCATTCGCTGGCTGTGGAGCATCTTTAATATATCACGTGTTTTGATCGCGATCAAATCTAGTTTTTATTTGCTCTGAGCAAAAATAATTTATCATTTCAATTATGTATATTACATATCAACCATTCAGACATTATCATTGAACGAAACAGCACTGAAGAGTATAGTCAGCCTTCAATACATGTATAATCAGTGTGTTTAAGTTAACGATACCTGTTGGTGATTTTGTGTTGGTAGTGTAGTGACGAGACCAGCACGGGACCTGTTACAATAAAAATCACAATGAAACCATAACTATCATCTACAAAACAACAAACCTTGATTTTAATTGCTATATATCGCAAGACGTTTACCATATTAGACACTGACGAAAGCAGCTGTATTTGAGAATAACAGCACGTGAACAAATTAGAGTAACAAACTTTTGATTGAAACGTTTGAATGACAAGCACATTTAATCCGAATCCAAAAGACATAAGCATTATACAATTGTGGAGGCCTTAGGCAACAGTTTGGTCATTTCATTAGTCAAGTATAATTATAATGTATGGTAGCTCAAATGAAATCACTGCTATCGTCTTAGTGACGACACTTTGTGTAGTTGTGTAGGAGGATTTGAAAAGGAAAATTATCACTCTTTCGAACGGTAGTAACAGTTTTTATGAAGAGGTGCTAGAAATGTGATTTTTTTTGCCGCTAAAACTAGGTGGGGTAGCTTTCCATCCTTTACGTATATAGTGCTATTTAGAGTATGATTTTCACCGATTTATTTTATCTAGACCCCTACTGGCGGGTCCATAATTATATAAACTTCTCACACATTGGTTTTGACCTGAAGGCCATTGCCATACCCCCGTTTTTAACCTCACCTTAGATGAAGGCTACTGCCACTCCTCCGGAATTAAAGACACTCGATGTAGCGGTAGTCGTGGCTCTTTGGTCTGGAGGGAACCACACCGCAGCAAGAAGAGGTGGCCCCGCAAACGGCACCGTACCGGCAATACCATTCAGTACTGCACAAACGTTCATTGTCCTGTAAATACGCCAAACAGTTAAATACAATTGACAGATCGTGATGAGAGAAATGTTATCAGACTGAAAAAGTCAAACTCTACAAAATCGGTCCTTCTTTAATGGTTCTCCTGTTGGTACATATATGATAACACAGGTTGGGATGTACTTCTCTATGACATGAGGAAGTATACCTCAGTGATACCAGTGTAAGGTAGTAACTCGTGACTATGCTATCAAACAGTACACACGAATATGGGCAGGAGACTGTATATCTCAACACATCGCGGTAAACCATCTTTTGTTGAAATGGTATAGACACATTTGGTTACAAGTAGGATATGATTATCTGTAAATGTCAATGCCTTAAGATGAGGTTACGATATCCAGCAATGCCAAATTCTCTGCTTAATCTATATTAACAGTTCAGATTCGTTGTTTCGCCTAGAACAATGATAGTCAACTTTGGTGTGGTAATTTGGATGACCACGGGGATCATTATACGACTCGCGTTATGAAGATTGACATTTTTTCAAATGGTTTAAAAAAATCAATGATTAATTTCATTTTGAAAATTAAATGCCGTTTCTGAAAAGGTCTTAGGCCTTTAAACTATAAACTAAGCAGAGGTAAAGGGTAATGCTAAAATAAAATAACGTGTAAACTAGACGTCCTTGTATCCACAGATATAAAGGATTTCTAGAAACTGCGTTCACGGCCATTACCAGAGTGTGTAGTCAGAGTTGCTTGTTATACAGCGCAGACCGGTACCGAGAAACATCAGTACACAACAGCCAATCAGGGACTTCCGTAAACCTGGAAAACACAGTCAGGAATATTATGGATCTGATAGAGTAAACTATAGTATGCAGATTGAAAATAAAATAATTGAAAGGTGAGGTGATTGTATCGTAGCAATGTACAACCTTCCAACACCACCAGATACTTCGTTCCACTTTCTTTTGTCACAATATTGTATTTATATCAGTTAATGACATTGGTTCAGATATATGGCCAATCAAAAGATTTCGGTTTCATTTTTATTTGCATACATTATGACGGTATGTATATATGAACTATTCGCTCTAATCTTAGTGGATGATAAAAAAAATCAAATACATGTAGTAATAATTATAAAAAAAATAGTTCTTTGTTTTCAAAACACCTTGCTAGTTATATTTGAAGTAACCCACAGGCTAGTGGCTCATTAGGAAAATGCACTAAAATATGCCACCATCAGTTTCCGAAACGCGATCGAGGGCGATTTTGAGTAAGTTTTGTTGACATGGCGCGGTATGCTATCACCTTAACCCTTAAACTCCGAAGGTTTTGGGAGGCTGAAGTTGGTTCCGAGTTCCGAGTTCCGAGTTCCGTTTAAGCTAAACGGAACTCGGAACCAGTTCCGAGTTCCGTTTAAGTAAAACGGAACTCGGAACCAGTTCCGAGTTCCGTTTAAGGATTTTGTTTTTTAAACAAAATTTTAAAAAATTCAATTTATGTAATTTGAACATATTACAAATGTTTTCTGTTGTGTTTTTTCATGGATAATTTGTGATAGAGCTAGTTTAAATACGTTTTCAAATAACATCTATTTCCGTTTAAGTAAAACGGAACTCGGAACCAGTTCCGAGTTCCGTTTAAGGAAATTTTCTATTTATTTAGATAAAATCATTCTATTTGCCTAAGACATATGAGAAATGTTGCCAGTTGTCTTTTTTCATGGGTTAATAGTGATGAATCCACTTTAATTCAGTTTTCGATCAACTCCCATTTCCGAGTTCCGTTTAAGTAAAACGGAACTCGGAACCAGTTCCGAGTTCCGTTTAAGGAAATTTTCTATCTATTTAGATGAAATCATTCTATATACCTAAGACATATGAGAAATGTTGCCAGTTGTCATTTTTTCATGGGTTAATAGTGGCAAATCCACTTTAATTTAGTTTTCGATAGACTTCCATTTCCCAGTTCCGTTTAAGTAAAACGGAACTCGGAACCAGTTCCGAGTTCCGTTTAAGGAAATTTTCTATCTATTTAGATGAAATCATTCTATATACCTAAGACATATGAGAAATGTTGCCAGTTGTCATTTTTTCATGGGTTAATAGTGGCAAATCCACTTTAATTTAGTTTTCGATAGACTTCCATTTCCCAGTTCCGTTTAAGTAAAACGGAACTCGGAACCAGTTCCGAGTTCCGTTTAAGGAAATTTTCTATCTATTTAGATAAAATCATTTTATATGCCTAAGACATATGAGAAATGTTGCCAGTTGTCTTTTTTCATGGGCTACTAGTGATGGATCTACTTTAATTCAGTTTTTGATCAACTCCTATCTCCCAGTTCCGTTTAAGTAAAACGGAACTCGGAACCAGTTCCGAGTTCCGTTTAAGGAAATTTTCTATCTATTAAGATGAAATCATTATATATGCCTAAGACATATGAGAACTGTTGCCAGTTGTCTTTTTTCATGGGTTACTAGTGATGAATCCACTTTAATTTAGTTTTCGATCAACACCTATTTCCCAGTTCCGTTTAAGTAAAACGGAACTCGGAACCAGTTCCGAGTTCCGTTTAAGGAAATTTTCTATCTATTTAGATAAAATCATTCTATTTGCCTAAGACATATGAGAAATGTTGCCAGTTGTCGTTTTTCATGGGTTAATAGTGATGAATCCACTTTAATTCAGTTTTCGATCAACTCCCATTTCCGAGTTCCGTTTAAGTAAAACGGAACTCGGAACCAGTTCCGAGTTCCGTTTAAGGAAATTTTCTATTTATTTAGATAAAATCATTCTATATGCCTAAGACATATGAGAAATGTTGCCAGTTGTCTTTTTTCATGGGCTACTAGTGATGGATCTACTTTAATTCAGTTTTTGATCAACTCCTATCTCCCAGTTCCGTTTAAGTAAAACGGAACTCGGAACCAGTTCCGAGTTCCGTTTAAAGAAATTCTCCATCTATTTAGATGAAATCATTCTATATTCCTAAGACATATGAGAAATGTTGCCTGTTGTCTTTTTTCATCGGTTACTAGTGAGGAATCCACTTTAATTTAGGTTTCGATCAACTCCTATTTCCCAGTTCTGTTTAAGTAAAACGGAACTAGGAACCAGTTTCGAGTTCCGTTTAAGGAAATTTTCTATCATTTTGGATAAAATCATTCTATATGCCTAAGACATATGAGAAATGTTGCCAGTTGTCTTTTTTCATGGGTTACTAGTGATGAATCCACTATAATTCAGTTTTCGATCAACTCCCATTTCCGAGTTCCGTTTAAGTAAAACGAAACTCAGGTTATGTTTAAGGAAATTTTCTATCATTTTAGATAAAAGCAGTCAATGTGCTTGGGACATAATAGAATTGTTGCCTGTTCCGAGTTACGTTGAAGAATTTTTTAATGAATAGACTACGAACCAGACCTGAGTTCCGTTTAGGCCGATGCTGGCGTAGACATTGCTGTTAAAGACTGAATATCCTGATGCTTATAATCGCATCGCAATACGGGTGCCTTTTAGTAATCAGGTTGTCCGTCTGTCTGTCGATCGGTCCGTCCGTCTGTATGGTTGTCTGTCCGCCTGTCCGTCCGGCTGTCTCGCTTTTTGTTACCACTATTTATCAAAAGACAAGGAACTGTTTCAAATTTCATTTGTAGGTTACCCCGGCGCCCATGTTTTGTATACTGCATTTGTGGACCAATTGGTCAACATGATGGCCGATAAGCATATATTTTGGATTTTGATAGTTGAAAATTGTTACCCTTTTATCTTAGAAAGTACCAACTGGATCGGTCTCAAATTTTATAGGTAGATTTCCCTTAGGATCTTGTTGTGCATATGACATTTTTGGATAGATCTATTAAAACAATGGCTCTGAAGGACATTAGTTGTCGATGGGCCATAAAACTCGTTCAAGCAAATTCATCAAGATGGCCAAGAGGCAGCCATCTTGTATTTTGATATTTACAGTTTAAAAAAAAGAAAAGATCTCTTTTTCCATTGTCAGAAATATATACTACTTTGGTAGGCGCCGATAATTCTCTGGGACCTTTTGTACTATACTGTCATCAATCTTTTTCGAGTGATAGCTTCAATTGTATATTCCATTTTCTAATCGTAATGTAGATTGAGCGGGGCCTTTTCTGATATGTCAGTGTTTTAGTTTTTTTTACAGGAACCGTCTTTTGAACCTTCAATAACATAAAGTCACAGTAAAATTCTATATATCGTCGATTTCTTAAACGGAGCCAATAACGAGGTCCCCGTTCCGTTTTAGATTACATGTATACCAAAAATAGGAACCAGACCTGAGTTCCTTTTAACCCCACGCTTGCAAATTCCATGTTAAAGCTGACGATGCAAGTTAAAAAAATATATATTTGAGATTTAAAACATTTTTTTTTTCAAATATCGTTTCTGAGACAACCCTTTGCGTTTCTAAGGACGGGCAGTCGCCATTTTGTTTTAACTCTGCTTGGATAGAAAACGCCTACCGGCCCCTAAATAAAGCGCATGGATCGACACACTTGTGCTCTATCATGTACATATAGACCTAGCAGTTGTCCACTGTGTATCACCTACTAATACGTAAAAAAACACTTACCTGTAAATCTGTGTAGGGCTTATTTTAGCAAGAATACATGTCAAATCCTCTAAGTTGTCATTTAGATGCTTGTCATAACCTAATTACAATCACTGGATTGCAGCTCCACAGACGTCATCAGCCAGGTCCACCTCTCCTTGAACGTTTCGACTTTGAACGTCCTCAAGATGGCGAGTCGACAAAGGTTGGCCAAATCACTGCCCGTCTGTGGATAGTGTCCAGCTCATGTGTTGTCGTCTCCACCACAGCCAGCTGGACGACTTCTCTGCTGTTCTTGACAGTCGGTCCACTGCTGCTTTTCTGTCTCTGCCCTTCACATCCAGTGCTGCAAACATGCTTCATGTGGAATGTGCAGGTTATCCTCTGCATACTATCTCCACTCTAGGGCCCCGATGTCTCCTACAAATTCTTCATACTTCCCCTTCTTTCGCTCAAATGCCTCCTCACATCTTTCTTCCCATGGAACTGTCAATTCCACAGTGACCATTTTCTTTCCCTGTTCCCGTTGACCATATGAGGATATCTGGACGCAGATTGGTCTGGATGATTTCGGGGGATGCCAGTCTTCTGTCTAAATCGACCCTCATCTCCCAGTTCTGTGCGCCGTCAAGGATACCCCCCTGGTGAACAGTTGAAGAAGTGTGTCCTCCCTCCCCGCCTCGTACAAAGTTGATGAATGTACAACCCTTAACAGGCTTCCGCTTCTAATCCTCTCCCTCTCCAGGATGTCAGCCAGTTCATTTAGCACCTTGTCATGGCGCCATCTGTAGCGTCCTTGCGTAAGGGCGACATTGTATCCTGATAGTACAAGCGCAAGGTTCCCTGGTCGGTTGCACAATGGACAGTCTGGAGTCTCAGTCAAGCCCCACCTATGAAGGTTAGTAGGCGAGGGAAGCAGGTCGTAAACTGACCTCAGCAGGAACTGGATTCGGCAAGGTTCCATAAGCCAGATGTCCGACCAAGACAGTCTTCTGTCTATAGTTCCCCACCTCGTCCATGCTCCCTGGGCTCCCAATATCCACCACTTTGGCTTTCCTGATTTCCTCCTCCATTTTCCTGATGTTGTCCTGTACCATCTTCCTCTTGCCGGCTTTTTCTGATGTCCCCCAGCGCTGCACATGACTTGTACCCAGTCCCTGGCATCATACGCACGTTGTACCAACGATGCATTGATGTCTCAGTCGGCTCTCATCTGCCTCTACTGCGTTGCTTGCAGACCATTTTCCTCCCCGTTCTCGTCTCTATGCCCGCGAATCTGATGTTATCGTCTTTTGAGTGCCTCACAGTCATCTCCTGTCTTGCCTTAATCACCTTGAACTCCTCAACCAGTGATGAAATTGGGAGCTGTACAGGCCAACGCTCGTGAAGCTTGGGGGTACTGCTAGCCATCTTCGCAAGAACTTGCTGATGGTTCTTTCCAGTGCCTCTACTGTCGTTGTTGTAACCTCATACAATGTGCGCGGCCACGTCAGACGAATCCTGGGATCCACGGAACCAGACCTGAGTTTCTTTTAACCCCATGTTTGCAAATTCCATGTTAAAGCTGACGATGCAAGTTTAAAAAAATATACATTTGAGATTTAAAACAATAATTTTTTTTCAAATATCGTTTCTGAGATAACCCTTTGCGTTTCTAAGGACGGGCAGTCGCCATTTTGTATTAACTCTGCTTGGATAGAACACGCCTACCGGCCCCTAAATAAAGCGCATGGATCAACACACTTGCGCTCAGTCATGTACATATAGACCTAGCAGCTGTCCATTGTGTATCACCTACTAATACGTAAAAATTCCACTTACCTGTAAATCTGTGTGGGGCTTATTTTAGCAAGAATACATGTGAAATCCTCTAAGTTGTCATTTAGATGCTTGACAAAATAAAATTCCAACACAAGTGAATAGAAATCCAAATTGATAATCCGTCCATAAATCTCCACGTATATCATCGTACTCGATGCTCTCGACTGGCTATATACACGTGACGTAGCTGTCCCAAACGGGCGACAACTACCAAGGACACAAACGTGTCGATGTAAGTGTAAATTTTGTATATATTGAAGTGTTTTATTAGTTCTTATTATACATATTTTGGGATCTAGCTGACAACACATTTATGTATTTCTTCATTGAAATCTTGTCAGGTGAGTGCAATGTTTATCTTCAGTTTGACATTGTTATTTGCAATATCACGGCATGTGTATCTTAGACCAGGTATGTTTAGAATGATGCACATGTGTCAAGTCCCGTGCTTTTTTATAAGGGGTGGCCAGTGGTGGTTACTAAGCAGAGCAAAAGAAAAATGGCTGCCACTTTCTTGGATACGGCACCGTTATACAATGTAACTAGGGGATATCTCAAAAACAATTTTCGAAAAAAATATTTCATTATATATATACATGTATATTTATTTAGTTTCAAATGCATGCTTTTCAACTTGCATTGTCAGCTTTAAGTTTACATGCTTTTTACTGGCCAATGAGCGGAGTTCGTTTATTATGATTCCCAAATGTTTAATTAGAATATTTTATTGGACAATTTTGACGTTTTCTTATCCAACAAGGAATAACAGTCAAGGTCATTCATATTTAAACTCTTTTGAAGACGAATTCTTCTTCATCTCGCACGCATGGGTTAGCCAAACCGCATGACCTCTGGCCTAGAATCAGAGCATATCGGGATATACTTTATGCAGCCAGTAGCCGTTTTCGAGGAAATCAACCACACCGAAGATTTCGCATGCGACACGCTGATTTGAATGAGGACTCGGTCCTTTCTGTCTTGTTTTGAAGAAAATTCAGACATTGAAGGCCATTACCTCGCAGGGGTCAGCACCACCCAAGAAGAAGGCTAGATCTTCAGCTCCCAAGTGTACTGTGCGGTCGAAGTCAAAGCCTTGCTTCAAGGGCAACAGAAGGAAGGGTAAGAAGAATATAAACCCTCAAGGGGACAGGGAGAAAAGTTCCTGATTAATTTTCCCCTCCTTGATCGTTCCATACGAAAGGTCTCTTCTGGAGAACTCAGATACAGCTCCTTCTCCTGCAGATGAGTCTTCGGGTTAGGAAACAATTTCACACCTAGGAGGGTCTCTATCTTCCTCGTCACCATCTTGTTGTAGCAGATTGGCTGTTCGCCTTTCTCCCAAAGTCATTAGAAGGAAATCACACACAAGATCCACCATTTGCGTGAAGGTATATCATCTTTCATCCATCGGGGGATCCAGAGAAAGCACTTGCCATTCAGGAGGAAGTAAGGACCACGCTTTAAAAGGGTGCGGTCGAGAAGGTACCTATGGTAGAATATACATCCGGCTTCTATTCAAGAATGTTTCTTATCCACAAGAAGTTGGGAGCGTCCCATCAGAAGCTGATAGTTTTTACGGGATTTCTGCACTACGGGGAAGACATGTTCACATCTATTCTATGGAGCGGAACACCCGTCTGGTCCTGAAACGTTTGATCAAAGTCGACTTCATTCCTTCAAGACTCCGAGATGTACCCTTCCAGGACTTTGTCTTCAGAAACCGTTTCAACACAATTCAGGATATTGTCCTTCCACCTTTGGAGAAATTCGAAAAT
This sequence comes from Argopecten irradians, assembly GCF_041381155.1. Classification (NCBI taxonomy): domain Eukaryota; kingdom Metazoa; phylum Mollusca; class Bivalvia; order Pectinida; family Pectinidae; genus Argopecten; species Argopecten irradians. The sequence continues at coordinate 53,666,694 of NC_091135.1, read as the reverse complement.
GCCTCTTACTTTCATCTCGGCTGGTCCAACGTCCATATTCGTTGGTTTCAGTGTTTTGTGTTATATCAACGCATGGGAATTTTCGGTGGTGTACTCTGAAAGGCAATTTAAACCATGACCATGTTCACGGATGCGTTCATGTGAAGGTTGTTGGCTTACCTTGACAGAGCACAACGACATGCTGGAGATGATGGCTTTTCTGTTTGCTCTGCATGCTTAACAGAAGATTCTGCATTACAAGGGGGGTTTGTGTGACTACGAACAACTCTATAGATGTCGCGTATATAGAGAGAAAGGGAGATACGATATCACGTCCTTTGTGCCCTCGCTATCCGTATTTCCGTATTCTTCCCATCTGTCAGGAAATGCAGTTGACTATTTTAGACAAGCATCTTCCAGGAAGGTTGAATGATCTGGCGGATAATCTCTCCAGGTGCCACTGGCCGGTTCTAACAGAACGGCAGCTAAATCCTCCTATCTCTGAATTGGTAGGAATTGCATGCTTATGCAGTCCCGCCAATGCATGCTTATGTATCCCCGTCATTCAACCTGGTGGACAGGGTTCTACATATCGAAAGCATCATTGTCCCTCCTTCCGATAGCGCCACTGTGTCCGAGACAACACTGGTTTCCGGAGCTCTTGTCGTTTCTGGTGGATGTTCTCTGGTTTTCCCACCCAGAATCATTCTCCTGCGCAAGCCTAGGCCCGAGACGTTACATTCACGTCCTGAGATCCTCTACCTTCACTCATGGAAGTTTTTTCATGAGTCCTCTCTCAGACAGGCTTTTATTCGGATATGTCAGCTCGCATCGCCCGATCAATTAGGTCTTCCTCTTCTGCCGTCTACCAGTCACGATGAAAGATCTTCTGTGAGTGGTGTATCTTCAGAAACATTGATCCGGTTATGGCCTCTGCCCAGCTGCTTGCGAGTTTCCTTATTCTTGTCGACTAGTGAGCGCCATCCTGTCCCTGGTAGTATTGCAGACTATCGCACAGATACACATATACTGCCAGTGTACTTTTCATGGTAGACCAGAGGTAGAAACTTCCATTTCTTTGTCTGCCTTGATTTGGGGGTTCAGTCTCGACAGGCATATGGTACAGTAGTTAGCTCCACAGTGGAACATAGAACACGTGTTATGGGGGCACCATAATGTTTGTAACGTTTAAGACTGTGTTCCTTCTTACTCATGCCTGATGCCGCGGGAGGAGTGATATATATGCATTGCCTATTCGCTCTTCGCGCGTTCGTTGGGCTAGAGATACCTCTGCCATTACCATTCTCACTTATCATGTCGTTTCTCCTCGATGGGTCCTTGTTCCATGACATCATCTGCCGGTTGACGTGGTCAGTCTGCTTTCACTGACCTTCACTGTCTCTGTCCTCCCAATCAGATGGGCGGATTTCCTTGGGTGCGGTTGTGGTGACTCAGTCTCTGACTGCTCCTCCTCAGTAGACATTATATACATTTGTGGTTTTTAACTGTATACGAGCAGGTTTCACAATGGTGCACCTCTTTTCACAAGGAGGTATATCCATTTTGTATTCCTTTCCTTCGGGGGTTAATTTAACCATTTGACTAGGCTGACTTGCTTCGGACTCTCTACTACGGAAAGACGCTTTCGTATACTAAAGTTGTGGTAGCGTATTGCTGAACTGAAATTGAGATTTTTAAGTGAAAAACCAATTTTCACAATGTAATACTTTATGGGGTCCCACAGTAGTTTATCACCTTTCCTCCTCAGTCATTTTCCTCTTATGGCTACATAAAGATTTTAGAAGAAGGGATACCACTCTATGTTACTCTCGTCAAATACGAGATAAGGTACGGTAGGGTAACGGGGTTCACAAATCTTATTTTTGTCAAGGCTACAAAGATTGGACAGATAGCGTGTTTACATTCTAAACGTATGGTTAATATTACTGTATATCTTGAAGAGTGGTTTTACATTGATACACCTCAAATGTACATATGAAAGACTTCTTCTCTGAATCTAAGCACGGGATATATGTCATATTGCAATGGTAGCATCTTTATTGGATGGGGATTCAAAATTATGCAAATGGTGTGGCTGACGTCCTTGGGTTCAGACCCCCCGTTTATAAAAAAAATGGTTCCACATCTCTCCAATGAAGCTTTAGACTAAATTAAAACTTTTCTTCATTCCTACAGAAGAAAATGGATTTTAAAGAATTTGCAATACTTCCACTACTAGTCCTCGCTCCTCAGGCCTCCTGGGGGCCAGGGCCACCGTTCACACAAGGAAGCTTCAGCGGAATTTTCGTCAAAATTCATTAAGCAATTCAGGACTAGTAGAGATTTTTGTGAAAAACTTGACAGACGAAGGACTGACAACGGAAACCGGAGGCCGCGGTATAACATAAGCTCACCGGCCCTTCGGGTCAGGTAAGCTGTTGCACGAAACTCGGGTTTGGTTTCTAGTTTAGTAAAAGGTTCAACGAAACTCAGGTTTGTGTGTCAGCTTCGTTTAAAAACTCAACGCTATAGAGATTTCCACTGTTTATCGATGATAAATGCTTCAATTACAATTAATTGATTACATTTGTAATTACGCATCTTATCATAAGAAGAATTAATAATAAACAGAACCCCGCTCGCTGATCAAGGATGCAAGCATGAGGTTAAACGGAACTCGGGTCTAGTTCCGAGTTACGTTTAAGCTTAAACGGAACTGGGGTATGGGTGTTAGATATGTTTCAGAAAATATATTATGTGCTAAAGTGATTAATTCTGAGTTGTATCATTACAGCAAAATCCAGAGTTCGATTCCAATATAATATATGTAATTAAACATGCAATTAGAGGTAGGAAACCTATTAAACAGAACTCGGCTCGTTGCAAAGTATTCGTGTTAAACGGACTCGGGTCTGGTTCCTAGTTCCGTTTTACATCAACGGAACTCGGAACTGGAAGTCGATCGAAAACTAAATCAATGTGGATCCACCAATAGTAATCCATGAAAAAAGACAACTGGCAACATTTCTCATATGTCTTAGGCAAATAGAATGATTTTATCTAAATAAATAGAAAATTTCCTTAAACGGAACTCGGAACTGGTTCCGAGTTCCGTTTTACTTAAACGGAACTGGGAAATGGAAGTCGATCGAAAACTAAATTAAAGTAGATTAGCCACTAGTAACCCATGAAAAATGACAACAGGCAACATTATTCATATGTCTTAGGCATATTGAATGACTTTATCTAAAATGATAGAAAATTTCCTTAAACGGAACTCGGAACTGGTTCCGAGTTCCGTTTTACTTAAACGGAACTGGGAGATAGGAGTTGATCGAAAACTGAATTAAAGTAGATTCATCACTAGTAACCCATGGAAAAAGACAACTGGCAACATTTCTCATATGTCTTAGGCATATAGAATGATTTTATCTAAATAAATAGAAAATTTCCTTAAACGGAACTCGGAACTGGTTCCGAGTTCCGTTTTACTTAAACGGAACTCGGAAATGGGAGTTGATCGAAAACTGAATTAAAGTGGATTCATCACTATTAACCCATGAAAAACGACAACTGGCAACATTTCTCATATGTCTTAGGCAAATAGAATGATTTTATCTAAATAGATAGAAAATTTCCTTAAACGGAACTCGGAACTGGTTCCGAGTTCCGTTTTACTTAAACGGAACTGGGAAATAGGTGTTGATCGAAAACTAAATTAAAGTGGATTCATCACCAGTAACCCATGAAAAAAGACAACTGGCAAAAGTTCTCATATGTCTTAGGCATATAGAATGATTTTATCTAAATAAATAGAAAATTTCCTTAAACGGAACTCGGAACTGGTTCCGAGTTCCGTTTTACTTAAACGGAACTCGGAAATGGGAGTTGATCGAAAACTGAATTAAAGTGGATTCATCACTATTAACCCATGAAAAACGACAACTGGCAACATTTCTCATATGTCTTAGGCAAATAGAATGATTTTATCTAAATAGATAGAAAATTTCCTTAAACGGAACTCGGAACTGGTTCCGAGTTCCGTTTTACTTAAACGGAACTGGGAAATAGGTGTTGATCGAAAACTAAATTAAAGTGGATTCATCACTAGTAACCCATGAAAAAAGACAACTGGCAACAGTTCTCATATGTCTTAGGCATATAGAATGATTTCATCTAAATAGATGGAAAATTTCCTTAAACGGAACTCGGAACTGGTTCCGAGTTCCGTTTTACTTAAACGGAACTGGGAGATAGGAGTTGATCAAAAACTGAATTAAAGTAGATCCATCACTAGTAACCCATGAAAAAAGACAACTGGCAACATTTCTCATATGTCTTAGGCATATAGAATGATTTTATCTAAATAGATAGAAAATTTCCTTAAACGGAACTCGGAACTGGTTCCGAGTTCCGTTTTACTTAAACGGAACTCGGAAATGGGAGTTGATCGAAAACTGAATTAAAGTGGATTCATCACTATTAACCCATGAAAAAAGACAACTGGCAACATTTCTCATATGTCTTAGGCAAATAGAATGATTTTATCTAAATAGATAGAAAATTTCCTTAAACGGAACTCGGAACTGGTTCCGAGTTCCGTTTTACTTAAACGGAACTGGGAAATGGAAGTCTATCGAAAACTAAATTAAAGTGGATTTGCCACTATTAACCCATGAAAAAATGACAACTGGCAACATTTCTCATATGTCTTAGGTATATAGAATGATTTCATCTAAATAGATAGAAAATTTCCTTAAACGGAACTCGGAACTGGTTCCGAGTTCCGTTTTACTTAAACGGAACTGGGAAATGGAAGTCTATCGAAAACTAAATTAAAGTGGATTTGCCACTATTAACCCATGAAAAAATGACAACTGGCAACATTTCTCATATGTCTTAGGTATATAGAATGATTTTATCTAAATAGATAGAAAATTTCCTTAAACGGAACTCGGAACTGGTTCCGAGTTCCGTTTTACTTAAACGGAACTGGGAAATGGGAGTCGATCGAAAACTAAATTAAAGTGGATTCATCACTAGTAACCCATGAAAAAAGACAACAGGCAACATTTCTCATATGTCTTAGGCATATAGAATGATTTTATCTAAATAAATAGAAAATTTCCTTAAACGGAACTCGGAACTGGTTCCGAGTTCCGTTTTACTTAAACGGAACTGGGAGATAGAGTTGATCGAAAACTGAATTAAAGTAGATTCATCACTAGTAACCCATGAAAAAAGACAACTGGCAACATTTCTCATATGTCTTAGGTATATAGAATGATTTCATCTAAATAGATGGAAAATTTCCTTAAACGGAACTCGGAACTGGTTCCGAGTTCCGTTTTACTTAAACGGAACTGGGAGATAGGAGTTGATCAAAAACTGAATTAAAGTAGATCCATCACTAGTAACCCATGAAAAAAGACAACTGGCAACATTTCTCATATGTCTTAGGCATATAGAATGATTTTATCTAAATAGATAGAAAATTTCCTTAAACGGAACTCGGAACTGGTTCCGAGTTCCGTTTTACTTAAACGGAACTGGGAAATGGAAGTCTATCGAAAACTAAATTAAAGTGGATTTGCCACTGTTAACCCATGAAAAAATGACAACTGGCAACATTTCTCATATGTCTTAGGTATATAGAATGATTTTATCTAAATAGATAGAAAATTTCCTTAAACGGAACTCGGAACTGGTTCCGAGTTCCGTTTTACTTAAACGGAACTCGGAAATGGGAGTTGATCGAAAACTGAATTAAAGTGGATTCATCACTATTAACCCATGAAAAAAGACAACTGGCAACATTTCTCATATGTCTTAGGCAAATAGAATGATTTTATCTAAATAAATAGAAAATTTCCTTAAACGGAACTCGGAACTGGTTCCGAGTTCCGTTTTACTTAAACGGAAATAGATGTTATTTGAAAACGTATTTAAACTAGCTCTATCACAAATTATCCATGAAAAAACACAACAGAAAACATTTGTAATATGTTCAAATTACATAAATTGAATTTTTTAAAATTTTGTTTAAAAAACAAAATCTGGTTCGGAACTGGTTCCGAGTTCCGTTTTACTTAAACGGAACTCGGAACTGGTTCCGAGTTCCGTTTAGCTTAAACGGAACTCGGAACTCGGAACTCGGAACCAACTTCAGCCTCCCAAGGTTTTTTAGCAGAGTTCCCGAAAATCCGACATTTACTTTCTAAGTAATTTTTCACCCTTTTGCATCAAGAATTTTGGTAGTCAACCCATATATATTTAGAAACTTCAGATCACAATTTTTTTCACATTTTGTAAGAAAATCAATGTTTTCACATTAATTTTGTTACCATGGCAACCGAAATTTTGGAATCTGACAAAAAAGTTAAAGTTTCTTAAAGTAATACCTTGGGGGTCAATTTAAATCAACGTATGTTAATGCCAAGAGAACGAAGATGGTGTTCAAGCTAATGATAAAATTCCCATAGAAACCGCCCACAGCCCTATTTCAAATTTTGAGCATCGAAGGTACTACTAGTTGTCCCTCTAAAATAGCACTACTTTCTATTTCATTTTATAAAGCCCTAAGGGCCTAGAATCTTCATGTACATTTACATATAACTACTTGCACAAACATGCCAAAATAGATAATTCTTTCTTAAATATTTTATAATTTTATTCATAAATCTTTTTTTTTTGAAAATGAGAAAAAACAAAATATATCTTCTTGACTTCTACAGCGGACGCCATTTCATTTGGTATGGAATGTCACGTGATCGTCTTCTGATTGAAAATGACGCGGTATGAATACTTCTTTTGAACTCGGGACTTTTTGGTGTGTAATTAAGGGAAAGTTAATATTTTTTGTAATATACGTACTCTTTTTTTTGTTGAATTACGGACCTTCAAGCTACGGATTACTAGTATATGGCTTTAAGTCCTATTTGATTGAAAAAATAGAATAGAACTAACATTTTTTGCAGATTTTTTGCTTTTGAAGTTTACTCAAACAAAATCAGATTTACTCATTCTGGATGATAATGTCAGAGAAGCCTGTAATATTGACAACAACATTTCGTTGCAACTCAAAGAACAGAGTTTTTACAATCCTATCTCAAGTTCAACCTGATGCAAGCTTTGTGCAAGTTTAAGTAAAGAAACATCAAATTACCTGCAGTGATCAACAAATATAAAGCAGAAGTAAGTAGCATCTTCCAGCTCTGTGACAATAATTGCATTGGGGACGAATACCACTACATTTTATGCTGTCCATATTTTTTACAAAGCAGATATAATTATGTGAATGTTTATTTCTCGAAATATCCTAATTACTTAAAATTGAAAGGCTTATTATACTGTATGTATGTTGGTATTAGAGGGTAAAAGGTCATGATGAAATCAGCCATCAACCGTTCACTTATAATTGTGACCTTTTAAAGATTGTTCCGAGATACTGGATCTGAGCAATTGTCCTTTACACCCCTATAGTATTAGTTTGGGCTGTCAGTTCCACTGTCCCAGCGGATTCAACACTCTGGTGAACGACAGACGTGTTTAGAACTACACCGATAAAATACAGAACCGAGTCTATCACACGAGGCCACAACGCAGGAGGTCACTTTGAATTTGATTATTTTCTGCAAATTATTGTATGAGTCATTTAATATGATATTTTGCAAGTACAGCATAGCCAAGCATGTAAAAAACCAGATAATGTACATATGAAATGAAAAATATTGTATTAGGAAATTAGCTGCATTTCACATGTATCGGCATCAAGTCTGTTTCAAATCATTATTTTAAAGATTAATAAAGCGATAAAATTATACCCTCCCAAAGCTCATGGGTGTCACATAATATTATATTTAGCATTCCGGATTCTATGGTCCAGTGTTGGCTCCTATGTTATGTGAGCTATTATATTGACCAATCAGATTTATGTAATTAAGTTACTCCGGTTCAAGAAACCTCATGGCTTAGTTTGTTTACATGTTACATGGTAGTCAGAAGTGGCGAAAACCTAATAAATAAGAAGACATGGAGCATTTCAAGCCTCCAGGGACACTGAGTTTTGAAGGTAACCTCTCCGAAAACTGGAGAAGGTGGAGTCAAAGGTTTGATTTGTATTTAAAAGCCTCGGGCGGCAACGAAAAAGACGAAGCCACCCAGGTAGCCATTTTGCTTCACACGATGGGAGAAGAAGGCCTAGAAATCTTCAACACGTTTACGTTTGATGAAGCAGCTGACAAAGATAAAATAAATAATGTCACTGAAAAAATCACATCGTACTGCAACCCACGCAAAAACACTGTTATGGAAAGATACACCTTCTGGGAAAAATGTCAAAGGGAGGGGGAGAGTATCGACCAATTCGTGACGTCATTAAAAAATCACGCAAAGAACTGTGAATTTGGAGATCAGAAAGATCTCATGATCAGAGATAGAATTATCTTTGGTGTAAGAGATACCAAATTAAAAGAACGATTGTTAAGAGACTCGGCAGATCCGAAACTGGACAGAGTGTAGAGTTATGTCGGGCAAGTGAGGCAAGTTCACGTCAATTAGCGCAAATAGGTGCAGGTAACACAGTAACAGTGAATGCCCTCAACAAAAGACAAAATAAAAAACACAAGAAAAAATTTAACAAGCCTCACAAAACCCCCAGCGCTGATACTGCTAGTCCAGCACACCAGTCTACAAACACACAATTTGATTGTCGTGCGTGCGGAAGGCGGCATGGTAAGCGTGAGTGCCCTGCCTATGGGGAAACCTGTATGAACTGCTATCAAAAACATCACTTCAAGAAGATGTGTAGAAATAAAAAGGTGCACACGCTCGAGGAACAATTTCCAGAACCGATGGTTGGCAGTTTGTTCATAGGAGAAGTTCAAATTGATGAAATCAACAATAATGAAGAGAATGCGTGGTATGCCGATTTGAAACTGGCCTGTAGTAAGGACAAGATCAAATTCAAACTTGACACTGGTGCAGAAGCTAATGTCTTACCGAGAGCTATCTACGACAAACTTCCGAACAAACCACAATTAATGAACACGCGTACTAGGCTCACTGCCTATGGTGGACATAAACTCGAACCAGCTGGTCGTATCGTCACAGAAATCAACAACGAAATGGTGCAATTGTATGTTGTCGATGTAAAATCACCAGCTATCCTAGGACTCGACTCGTGTAGTAAGCTCAAACTTGTTGAAAGAGTTGACATTGTTACTAAAGAGCAGAAACCACTCACAAAGGAATCACTAAAATCCGAGTTCAGCGAAGTGTTCAAAGGTGTGGGGAAGTTTAAGGGCGAATATAGAATTGAAATCGACAAAACAGTCAAACCGCAAGTCCAACCACCCCGTAAAGTAGCATTTGGTTTACTAGACAGACTCAAGGAGACCATAACGAGGCTAGAAAAGGAAGATGTACTCGCCTCAGTCGATGAGCCCACTGAATGGGTAAATAGTCTTGTTATTGTGGAGAAGAAAAATGGCGCATTGAGACTTTGCTTGGATCCTCGCGATTTAAATACAGCGATCAAGCGCGAGCATTTTCGGATTCCGACTCCGGAAGACGTTGCTGCCGACCTTCATGGTAAGAAAGTGTTCAGTATCCTCGATGAACGTGACGGATATTGGCACGTGCAGCTAGACCACGAGTCGTCGCTACTGTGCTGTTTTAATACTCCATTTGGCCGGTACAGGTTTAAGAGAATGCCCTTTGGCATATGTTCGGCTAGCGAGGTATTCCAGAAAAGAACTATCAAATATTTGGTGACATTCAAGGGGTACACATGATAGCAGACGATATGATCATCGCTGCGGAAAATGAAGAAGAACACGACAAAATAGTGCGAAAGGTCATAGAAAGAGCCATTGAACAAAACGTAAAGTTCAACGCGGATAAAATCCAATTCAAGGTTGACACTGTCGAGTACATGGGTCATGTGATCACCCAAGATGGTCTAAAACCCGATGAGAAGAAAATTCAAGCGATACTCGATATGCCGAAACCCGAGGACAAACCAGCCCTTCAGCGCCTTTTGGGAATGGTCAACTACTTGTCCAAGTTTATACCGCGCATGTCCGAGATCACGGCTCCGTTACGACTACTACTCAAGAACGAAACACCGTGGTTTTGGGATGAGACTCATGATCGTGCTATACGAGAGATCAAACAAACTCTCACAAAGAGTCCTGTGCTCAAGTTCTTTGACCCAGCTAAACCAATAACTATTCAAGCTGATGCATCTCAAAACGGTCTTGGAGCGTGTTTGCTACAAGATAAACAGCCAATAGCCTACGCATCGCGCTCACTTACATCCGCAGAGAGAAACTATGCACAGATAGAGAAAGAACTGTTAGCTATAGTATTTGCCTGTGACAAATTTCATCAATACATCTATGGTATGAAGGTCGAAGTACAATCAGATCATAAACCGCTCGAAGCAATCATCCAGAAACCGCTAGCAAAAGCCTCACCAAGGCTCCAGCGAATGCTACTTCGCCTTCAGCGCTATCAAATCAGTATAACCTACACGCCTGGAAAACTGATGTTCATAGCCGACACCCTATCTCGTGCGTATCTGACAACAGAACAAACTGAGCAAGATAAAAACTTACAAGAAGACATGGATGTCATAATCCATGGTCTCGTAGCCAATCTAGCAGCAAGTAAGAGTAAAATTGAACAACTACAAGAAGCGACAGAGCGAGATACTGAGTTACAAAATCTCATTAGTGTCGTCAAGTCGGGATGGCCAGAAAACAAAGCTGAAACACACACCTCAGTTCGACAGTACTTCAACATCCGCGACGAAATACACACGGCTAAAGGACTAGTATTCTGTGGTGAGCGTCTAATAATTCCACGTGAAATGCGCAAGGAGTTGCTCAACACAATTCATGAGTGCCACCTAGGGATGGAAAAGTGTAAATCCCGTGCAAGAGACACTCTATATTGGCCTGGAATGTCGGCGGAAATAGATGACTACATTTCAAGGTGTACAACATGCAATCGGTACAAGAGGAAACAACAAAAAGAACCTCTCATTCCTCACGAGGTACCCGAGAGAGCCTGGCAAAAACTAGGCATGGACTTATTTGAGTTCGGATCCAGGGACTACCTAGTAGTAGTAGACTACTATTCAAAATATCCGGAAATAAACCTGTTGGAAAACAAAACAGCGAAAACTGTAGTAGTACACCTTAAATCAATCCTAGCCCGTCACGGAATTCCTCAAACTATAATGTCAGACAATATGCCATTCAACTCCCGAGAGTTCAAGGAATTCGCGAAATCATGGGATATTGACCTCGTGACCTCAAGTCCAACATATGCTCAATCAAACGGACTTAGTGAACGAATGGTCCAAACAGTGAAAAACATTCTCAGAAAGTCTCAGGAAGACAACTCAGATCCATACATCGCGTTGTTGGAATACAGGAATACACCCCTATCTGGGATGAGTTACTCTCCGGCCCAACTTCTGATGAGCAGGACATTGAAATCTAAAATCCCTGTGAGCTCTGCAACGCTTACACCGAAGGTCGCAGAGTATGCGCGAGAACAACTGGAGAAACGTCAAGCAAAACAAAAGTTTAACTACGACCAAAAAAGTCAACCACTGAAAGCTCTAACACCTGGAGACGTCGTCAGAATGAGAGTGCAGAAAACATGGGAACCAGCTGTGGTACAACAAAAACACACCACGCCAAGATCCTATGTTGTCCAAACACCCAATGGACAGAAATACAGGAGAAATCGGAAGCACCTACTTAAGACGCCAGAAGCGCCACCCGCTTTCGAAGCACCTGAAATCGACGAACCGATCGTCAACAATAATCCACCTCCAACTCCAGATCCTGTCACAGTTAGTCCAGAGACAACGAACATTCCAACTGTACTGAACACGTGTAGGACAACATCTAGAGGCAGGGTTATCAAAGAACCATCTCGCTTTAAAGACTATGAGAAATACTAATGTGCCATAGACTTTAAGTGAATGGACAGGTGGTAAAGACCTGATCCCAACGGAGGGTTAAGTGCTAGTAACCTCTGACCCCAGGTTTTGTTTTTTGTTTATGTTGTTATCTTGTTGTTTAAAAGTGTTTGAGAAACGTTATGAAAAAGTGTTAAAAACAGTTAATTGAGTTTAAAATCTAGTCAAATGTGTTTTGCTGATGTATTAGGTATAATCACACATTGATGCATGACATTTACTGAGTGTTAACTCTGTAATAGGTTTGTGTGACACAACAAGTGCAGAACAGTGTTAGAACATTCATTATTCACAGACTCTACAAGTGAATATCATATCTAGTCAAAATTGATAGTTATAATCAATAGTTTTTCTATTGCAAATGGTTAAGATGTTTCTAGTCATGTTTAAAGTGAATGCTATTTAACTGAAGAAATTATAAATTTCTTTTAAAAAAAGAAAAAAAGGAGATGTCACATAATATTATATTTAGCATTCCGGATTCTATGGTCCAGTGTTGGCTCCTATGTTATGTGAGCTATTATATTGACCAATCAGATTTACGTAATAAAGTTACTCCGGTTCAAGAAACCTCATGGCTTAGTTTGTTTACATGTTACAATGGGTATGAATAAATGTATTAAATGTTTACAGTGTACTTAAAGATTTCCCTACAAGGAAGGTCTCTGTAAGCAAACTATCAGTCTAGAATTCACTTCTAACAATATCTCAGCTTAGATTGACCAGGTAAAGGGCGCTGTTTTATATATCTTTATCGTTAGTCAATGCCTTGACCATATAATATAGATCCTATGGACTACGAGGACGACCTGTGTGTTCTTGTACATTCTTTCACCGACTATACAGAATTATAGTGCAAGCATTTGAGGTATCAAGAATGTTGTATACTGAAGGGTATACGTTTGGGCAGCCGTTTTGCGTAATATTTGTAAATTCCAAGGTCATATTGTTCTGGTGATAGACTAGGTCTTACACAAGGACTGGTGTGGGTGTAGGGTTTCAATATTTAGAACAGGTTTGTATGTGACGTATGTTTCTGTTGTGTGAGAATAATCTCCAAAAACAGAGAATAGAACATTCTGCAATAATAAGTAGTTCTTCTTAAAACCTCAATCAATCGACTTTTAAGAAAATAAATCGTTTGATGTTCTCACAATGTACACATACCAAGTATAGCAGATATTTGTGCCGTAACACATCGACAAGCTTAATCATGTACGAATATTATAAAATTAAAATTTCAAAATTTAAAATTTTACACAGGCAGGCATTTTGTATTTTAATCATTAGCGTTAAATTTCACTAAGGATTATTTTGATCCCGCACTATTCTACACAGTCCCTGTTTGGACTGGTCTGGAAACACCTGTAATATCTCATGGAAGTCGACTATGCCCTAAATAGGTGTTAAAGTTATATGTCAATAAAGTACAAATGATAAGATTGCTCTTTGTCAGTACACGGGATACGTGTTCATTACTTTGTTATTGGCTAACAGGATGTCAGGAATATTCATAAAGGTTTTACTGACCATTGGTGCTGTAGGAAATGGCGGTCACTCGTTTGAAGATAAACTTAAGCTAGTCAACAAAGCCTCGCAGACTTTTCATCGTAGCCATGGTGACACGATACGGTCAGAATGGCAGGACTTCGTCTCCATGGTAAACCAGAAGTTTGACGACATGGAACGTCTTCTGGCGGAGAAGGACAGTCGTATTAAACAACTAGAGGAAGGAATGGCTGGTCAGCGGAGTGAAATGAAACAACTTAAAACTGGAATAGCATCATTTGAAAAAGCCATCTTTCAGAGGGATCAAACGGTTTCCGAGTTATCTCTAAAGTTATTGTCAAACTTTTCTGAAAATAAAATCGTAGATGGTGACCGTAATTTCAAACATATGTCTGATGAACGCGACCAGGTTGAGGAAAAAGAAATGGAAATTTTACCTTCTCCGCAAAAACGTGAGTACCAATGTCGGAGTAAAACTATTATAAGAATAGACTTATTTATTTGTTATGGTTTTTTTTTAAATTTTTTTTTTAATTTGCACTGAATCATATTGGGACACGTTTTGGATAAGAATTATCTAGTTTCTGTTTTGTTGTGAATGTTATCAAGAATTCATTATCTCGAAATATTTGCTGCAATTTGGCACAGATAAAAACCACAACAGTGTCCAACCTTAGGCAGCCATTTTGTATTTTGGTTTGTAGTAAAATATACATGTGTATTAGTTCTGCCAATTATGCAATGAATGAAAATATATACGTTTGCTGACAAAAGTAAATAAAGAATATGCATAATGGTATCGTAATTATTAGCAATTAACATAAAACACTGAAACTACGTCAAAAATGATCTCTACATTCTCCTTTTAATTTGAATTACAGGTGTCGCCCCGAGTGTCAAACCTGCTGTAACTTTCCACGTCTACCTTTCCTCAAACAAAGTTGTTACCAACAATAATGTGGTTATATATGACCATGAGGCATTGGACCAAGGCGACGGATATAGCCCGGGGGTCGGGCTCTACACGGTCCCGGAGTCAGGTACCTATGTTCTCACGTGGACCACCCTTAGCTACACACATACTATGTTCCAGACTCTCTTGGTTGTGAACGGATCTGTAAGTGGTGTTTCATGGACAGACTCCGAAGATATTACTGATATCCACCAAACCTCAGCCACCGTGGTCGTGTGCCTGGACCAGGGAGATAATGTCTTCATCCGTATGGGTCCTACCTATGGGCATGGTACCATAATCAGTAATGGAGGGTTTGGGTATTCCACATTCTCAGGCTGGAAGCTTGATTAAAAAAGGATATAGATAATGAAAATAGAAGCGCTGTATTTAATTTGGTATCTTTGAACAATAAAATGAGTTTCAAACAGCATAGAATATTTGCTATTATTTTTTATGTAAAATATAACTTATGTCATATTTGTATATTTCACTCCTTTTTAAATTTGTGATAAGTTAATTAAGAAACAAGATTTCCAGTAAGTAACTAAATTACATTTTATATTGTAATGCGTTTTGTAGGTGACGCACTGGTGTTCGGATATGATAAATATTATCTTGGAAGAGTCAGTTTGTAATTACCTATTTTTGGATTCCAACTGACGTAGTACTGCTTATCATGTACAATACAGTGTTGCCTGTAACGAGCATATTCATTGGCTTAAAATGGGATCATGTCATCATCTCATAACGTACAACACCGTCGTCGTTTATGATGTCGCCTCTGATTGGCTAATACAATGACATGGTAATTTTATAGGGAGAGAAGACCTTTATGAAATTTGAAGTTTAACGGAATTAAAGTGGCATATAAGTATAAACTTGAATAGATGGTTTATGTTATGGAGTTTTGCGGTTAATTTGGAGTATACTCTGCTTTTAGTGTAATATCGCCATAGCGTAAAAATATATCTAAGTTGATCCTTAAATTAATATTGAAATGTCATTGGCAATGCTTTTTTCATTTTATTCTCATCACTTGGTTTCATTCAAATTTTGGAAACTATATTTGATAAAAGGAAGATTGATGGAATATGCATTCCAAAAGATGATATAACTATGTAATACTTTTGTTGCACTTTCAAAGAACGATTATAACATAAAAGTGATTTAATTATCCACGTCCTCAACTTATTTTCATAAAAAATAAGGAACGTATTAAAGTCTCGTTCTCAGAAATAATTATTTTTTAATTTTACAAAAGGATATTTAAGTAAACACCATACGAAAAAATCAACAGAAAATGAAATCTCTAAAGTACTACAACTACCTCCAAGAGTTAGAAACCATTTCCTTCTAGTGACACCGGTTGAATTCTGATGCCATGGCAATGTGCTACACTAAGCCGACCTGTTTCCATACAAAAATAAATATAACAGTTTGTATCGACTTTGTTAAATATGCCAAATGTGCTAAAACGGTTATGTTTCGATTTTATTGCCTTGAATAAAAACACTTTTCGACTCATCTGCTTTTTGATATTGATTTGCAACTTAACACGTTACATGCGTATCACAGAGTTAATCTCATACTACACCTACGTATGAAGACATTTAACATATTCACCCTTGAAGAAACATTTAGACTTTTTTTTAAGCCAAAGACTAGAACAGTTCATTGTGAAATTTCAGGGGTGAATGAGTTAAAATAGGACAAAACAATGTCACTTTTTAAAACCGTGACAAACAAAAGAAAATAATAGCTAATGCTTCTGCAGTTATCTCAAACTTGTGAAAGGTTGGTCTGTACAAAGTTTTCCGATTACCGGCCTTACAAAAGATAATTCATATGATAAAACTTGATTTGCTTGGAAGACCATATTTTGATGTTTTCTTCTATTATTAAATGAAATAAATAAATAATAATAAAAACATCGATAAAATAACATAAAATGTTTGTTGTATAGAATCATTATAAGTGACAATCATCACAGCAATGCATTGTATTCGTAGTTAATGTACAGTACATATACTCACTCCCACAGTGAATGATGACTTCACGTTATCTTGTACAAAAACAATATCTTCAAAATATCTCGATTTGAGAACTGTGAATTATCATTTGATATTATACTCACCGGTTAAGTATCCCAAAAGTATTGTGATATGATATAATATAACTGTAGTCACTATTTTTAAATAACATGATCTAGGGAGATCGCATGCCTGTCAGTCCTTTCAACATAGAGATGCAAATGGATATATATTGCAGAAAAGGAATATCTAGACCTAGAGTTTTCAAAGTATGACAATTCGTAAAGCTTGGTGGTTTTTTTTTTTATTAAATTGTATCCATCGGTGTTTTGAAGCAATATGAATCTTTTCGTGATAATCCAACCCTGGATGGGTTGGTAAAATGTTGTGAAAACAAATTATACAATTAGCACAATTACTGATAATGTATGTTATAAAGGGCAATAAATTTGCTGAATGAAAGAATGTATTTTATGTTCAGTACTGTCAGTGTATCCAACATAGGTGTTGAACATACATAGGAGTTACCTCCCTTACACTTTTATCAGATAAACTAAGTGACCTCACCAACTAAACACATGTAGACATATACAACTTTCGTCTTTAATGCTTTGGAGCTGACAAAGATTAGTTTAAAGTCCATTTATTATAATATTTGTCTCATTGAAAAGTCAAAAGGTTACGGAAATGTAATCAATAACCTTTTTATAACCTTTTCACCCATTATTTTGACCTTTCTTACCGAGACACTGAATCTGACGCCTTGTCCTTTATATCCTCGTCGTATCAGATTAGTCTGTCATTTCCACTCCCTCTACAGACTGAACATATTCGCTAAGGACAAACTTGTTTGTAAAAATACGCCGACATTATAAGAGAAATTTAAAAATCGATAAAACGCCGACATTATTATTGATACGGAGACAATTCGAAAATAAGTTACAAAAATGGTGTCATCTCGAAACCTTGATATTGTTTGGAATTTCAGACTATTGAAAGCTCTGTAGACAATATTACATAAGACAAATTCAACTGTTTGTTGATTGTGGTGGCAGGGTACATGTATAGAGTAGATATTTAAGAAGTTTTTTTGTTCCGAAGAAATATATTGTTTTACGACACTCACACTTTAGAAATTTAAGCAAAACTCGAATCGGATTGGACAGGTTTAATACTGGGATGATAAAATATCAATATCACTATCAAATTATATACACAAAAATGGAATAAAATCCATAAAACAATGTTATTAATTTTAATACGACCAACTGCCTGATGGGAACCAGTGGACGTTTTGATAAGACTTCACAAATCAATCATTTTTTTAGTTTATAGAACAACCATTATGCGAAAAAAGGATAAAGAAAATAAAAATAAGAAATACAACAAGAAAAAATATTTTTCTTTCTTGAAATAAGGATTTATGATGATCAACGCGGACTCTTAAACATAATTTCCTTAGAACTGTTATACATATCCTTTAGTACAAACTGTTGAGATATCAGGTTACAGGCACTATCGATGAACTATTCAGTCGCTATGTTTTTCTAACCGCCTTGTCACATTTTAGTTTTTTTCTAATAGTGACAAGATTAAGGATATTTACAAGCTATTTACTGGATATTAGGAAGATCCATTTGAATATATTACAATGTATTCACCTATATTTAACACAACTGCAGTGCAATAATGATGTAAAAGTATACGCTTGATTCCGAACGTCAATATTTTGGCACATATAATAAGTTTGAATTAATATTGACAACGCGAATTGAAATCTAATTATCATTCCATGTGGATTTCCACTACCTGGTGCATGTTTCATAGTGCAATGAGGTAGCACCGATGAAGTTTTGCTTAATGTCCGTGACCTTGAAGCATAAGAGATTTGCAGGCTAATCTTAGTATCAAACAGAAGACACTTGTGTTTCTGACAGATTTTAATTGGAACTCACGGTGATTTTTTTCTAGACGTGCCTTGAATACAATAACCATGTCATTTTGGCAGTTGGATTTAACCGTTAACATATGCAGTTTCTGTGTAAAGAACACTTTCATCCTTTCCTAAATGTACCATTGTGTAATGTTGGTGTATCCCTTATATGATGGTGTTTATTTAGAGTTACACGTTAATCACCCTGACGAGGGATTCTCGGTCCCCAAGGTTTATTTTAATATATTTACATTTCCGTTTTCTCTTTGCTATATAACCTTACCAACTGCGAAATCGTTTACACTTGCGTAAACGCAGTGGTTGCCGCGCAAGAATGCACACACCGGAACACTGACTTCCGCAAGTCCGGGATTCCATCAATTGACCGGCTGTTCCAACGATCGTATAACATTGGAAAAAACATCATTTTATTTCATTTTAACACTTAATTTGAATGAAATGGTCAATCGAAATGTAAATATAAAGAATAATTTTTATTGTTTGTTGTTTACTGGTGTGTAAACTGCATTTTTTGAACAGATATTTCAACATGACGCGCTGACGCGCGTCATTTAAAATATCTGTACAAAAAATGCAGTTTACACACCAGTAAACAACAAACAATAAAAAAATCCTTAATTAATTGTAACATTCCAAAGCCATATACGGATTGTGACATGCCGCAGGAAATCCATAATTATGTTTTTTTTTTCAACATTGAAAAAGGAAGAATATAACAATTACTAAAACCTGTCCAAACTTCAGACGACCGTTAAGGTAATGAATTTTGCGGGCGATAAAAAATCGTGTTTTTCCCGAACAATGGTATACCACGAAACTTATGTAAAATTAAGTCGTCTTAAATGACTCCCTCCTTCAGACATTTTTTCTGTTTATGAAGTTAAGGACGGTTGCATTAGAGAGGACACAGTTCTCCCGAATACGCACCGTAGGCTAAATTGCCGACGACGCTTGATTTCTGCCACATAGTCTGGATACATTTTTTACATCATTTTTTTTGGATCATCATCGCATTTAAGTTTTTAAAATAATTATTAACTATCATATCGGTCTTTGTATGCGTTACACTTCAAATGTGTGCATATATCCATTGTTGTTTTACACATTTGTCGATAATACAGAGCGTGTTCAGTAATGATTGGTATTGATAATTACTTTTGATTCCAATGAGGACGAAATAGCTTTCTGTTGTAGTCTATTTCTTAAGGTCCATGTATATATGTCTCTATCATGCTCATAATACTAATAAAAAACCCATACCTTATTCATTATCACATATATTGACCTTTCTGTAACCAAGCTTTAAACTCCGGTATTTCCTCCTTGTCATGTCAGATGTTACGAGAGAGGTAGACATTTTAATGTTTCCTTGGAAAGGTGACATTTTCTGATAACATATATCACTATAAACTTTAAGATTAATTTTATTCCAAGGGTTCCTTCCAAATAATTTTCTTTATAAAAGATAGAAAGAGATTTAAACGGAATGTCCTGTCACATTTTACATGTGACAATCTTGTAAACATGATAGATGATAAAAAGTTTGAAATCGTTTCAGAAACAGTCTGATTTAAGAGATTTTGAACAAGGTTTTAGAAACAAAAATACACATCCATCTAATTTTCGCGTTTAAAATCGTTCAAAATTGAATGGATTTTAAACTCATATTGTCAACATAATTTTGGACGGCCACTACTGATTGATATAATAAGCGAATTCGATATATGAAATATAAACTTTACATTTCTTAAGAAAAAATAATTCACATTTGTTCACCAGATAAAACAGTTTACAGCAATATTCTTTTCAAAAGTTTGTTTCCGGCAATAAATGTCTTCGCTACAGCTTTGGTATTTATAATATGATATTCAAACCCCTGAAGTTAAAAGTGTTAAATTGCTGTCTTGTCAAAAAATCATTCTTTTACACAGCTTGTCTAAGGAAATCGCGCCTGTCATACAAAGGATACATGAGTATAATGAACAAGAACTATACTAACAGAAAATATGAAACCACAGACGAGGTGGCGCTATGTCGTTTTAACTTTGGAAAGCTCGTTACCTGTATTATATTATATTACTATAGACATATTTATATGTAAGGTAAGGTGTTCTATAGATGTTGAGAAATATGTTCAAAATACTCCAAGAATAAAACTGAACATAAGAACCCCGCTTCCGGTTATCAAAAGACAAAAGTAAATGAGTAGAGCTATTCTCTATTTCCTATTTAAAGATCACATTGACCGTATTCTAGATCACACAAAAAAACCCAAAAAACTAACTTTGGTTGTGTGTGGGCCTGTGTATGTATAAAAGATAAGACAGTGGTTGGTATACGAAGATAAACGCGCATTTATCACAGTAAGTTTCGGACAATACGATGTGAGACATGTTTACTTTATATCTGTTTGGTATATGTGTTGTAGGTACTGTCTACGGTACGTTTGAAACTCCGTCTGATCCAGGTAAACAAGTACCACAACTATCAGAAAATAACAATGGTGATCGCACACCGTCAGAATGGCAGGACTTTGTCTATATTGTTTCCCGAAAGTTTGGAGATATAGAACGTCTAATGGAGAAACAGGGGACTGAAATAAACCGTTTGAAATCTGAAGTGAAGTCACTGCAGCAAGCCATGGTTAAGAAGGATAAATTTGTGAACGAGTTGTCGACGAAGCTGTCGGATATGATATCCGATTTCACTTCTTTTCATCCCAAATCCCCAACTCGCCCTGCACCTCTTTCAGGACCTGAAAACAATGCAACTCTATCAGTGCTTGACGGAGGAACAGAAGCTATGTCTGGACCTAGTAATGGTGACACGTACTCTTTCGAACACCTTGTTACAAAACCAGCGGAAGAAAACGTCATGGCTCCACGCATTTCCAAGAAAGAAATAAAGAATAAATATGTCCCGAATTACTCGGACGCGGACGGTCTGGATGAGCAGCGAGAGGGAGAAAAGAGACATTTCACAACAGGTCCATTATCATTTGCCAAGCAAAATCGTAAGTGAGAATGAGTTTAATAGCATCTCTTTGTTTGACAGTAGGTCTACCACGAACCCTCGATAATCCGGACATTCAGTTCAAAGTCCAAAGCGTTCGGATTGCGAGATTTCCGAACAGGCGGATTTTGTTTGGTTTGGTTTGATTTTGAGTTTACTATATTTACGTCCTATTAAAAGCCATGGTTATTTGAAGACGACCTCCCTGGATGTAGTTTCTTGCGTATGTGCAGTGCTATATCACTGAAGTGAAACATGCCGTCGAAGTCACCAATCTACACACCCCACCCAGTCACATTATACTGACAATGGGCGAACCAGTCGTCACACTCCCTTTATGCTGAGCGCTTATAGGGACAGAAACTTTTTTTATAGACTATAGTGTATCTCGGCTAGGGAACAAAACCCAGTGGAGTCTGATGTTTCCGGACTATCGGCGTTCGGATTATCGAGGGTCCCCTGTATTCGAAACAAAACCCAACCGAATTTATACATGGCAAAACCTTGCATTCAAAAAACAAAAAATTCAGATAGCTTAGCATTAAAATAAAATTATTTGAATTTCTTGACTCTCAGGTATCGCTCCGATTGTTAAACCTGCTGTCGCTTTCCATGCCTCCATTTCCAATGCAAAAACTGTGAACCATAATGAAGTGTTAATCTACGACAACGAGGTTTTGGACCAAGGTGATGGATATGACCCGTCGGTAGGCATCTTCATCGCCCCAGAGTCGGGAACTTATGTTTTAACATGGACAACTGTTTGTAGTACCCGGTCAGTGATACAATCCCTACTTGTAGTAAACGGATCAGTCAGGGGAACGTCATGGACAGATTCAGAAAACGTTGGCGACATACATCAAACTACGGCGATCGTCGTCCAGTCTCTAAACCAGGCAGATAAAGTCTTCATCCGCACAGGGCCTAGCTACGGACACGGGTTGGTGCTGAGTGACATCAGAAATAGTCTCTCTACATTTTCAGGCTTGAAGCTTGCCTAACTGTCAATGAAGTATTCAGTATTTTGTGTTATGATACTGGTCATGGAATAAAGTTTCCTATAAATTTTCATCACTAGTTAATTTCCATTTATACCACATCTCCTTCCGTTACTGGAGATGCTTACTTATTCAATTATTTCATTTTAAGTTTACGGTGTTAGATTTTATCATATAAACAAATGACATTTGATGTGATTTAGGAAATTCCTATGTAATAGGCGTTTAAATAATCTAAAGGAATGTATAAAAATAATAAGTAATACATATGATTAAGCAACTTTTTGATTTTTAGTATAGTTTTTTTTAGTTTGAAGTTTAGATTCCGAAGCCACATTTTTGGCTGTAGTTAGTCGACTAAACGTAACGAGAAAACATTTGATCATTAAATCTTATGTATCTATGTTAGCACGGTTTAATTTGTGTTTACAGTGACAAATGCTATAGTGGTTATATATTATTATATGTGTTGTGTTTTAATGTCATAAGTAGACATATTTTATACAGATATAATTAATGCCTAGTCGTACCTAGGTTTGCTTTCTCCACCTTCATTTGGGGACTCTACAGCAACATAGATGTCGTCAAGTGTCCCAATTCCTTCTTGGTGATTAAATGTCATCAGAATTATAACAAGACAGACCAAAACACTTGATATCTATGACCTTATTGTATATGAAATGACATTGATAATACCACTGACCATAACAATCATATTGTCTTATGTGTTATCTTCTATGCTGTTGAAATGAGAACTAAATGTTGAATCAGCTGAATTTTGATATAGATCTTTGTGTTTATAAGGTAGAAGAAACCTAAATATTTTATTTTTGTGGGTATTTATCCTGACGGTATGAACCCTTTCAAAATCTCAAAAATACACCATTCTTAAAATCAGTCGCCGTGCCTGGTAGTCTTTATCCACATGTTAACCATCTGACATATGCTGCTATGACAAGATGTAGAAATAAGGAAATTTATATAATAGGACAATCAAAATCTTTTCGTAGCTACTATTCAATGCATAATGGTAAATTTAAAACTACGAAACTTTGATGCATGGTGTCAAAGTGAAAAAAAAATTGCCTGGTTCGTTATACATATTTAACAGTGAAGTCCACGACTATTCCAGACAATATTTTAATGGGCATTAACTCCTAACTTTTCAACTTACATATGTATTATGAAGAAAAGATTCGAGAACCAGACGTAATCATGACGTCACAAAAGAGACGTCAACGTTGCTTATTGATTTAGAAAAAAAATAATCCATTGGAAAATCAATGGAATCGTACGTTTAAACGTTTTTTATGTCATTAAGTAGTCTGAAAAATTAATTATAAGCATTGATGTAACCTTTTTTTTAACTTCATCGGGTAATGAAAGAAATTTTGTTTGCAAACATTAGTGAGAATCCACTACGCGGATTTACACAGTTTACAAACAAAATTTATTTCATTCCTCTATGAAGTTAAAGAATAGTAACATCAATGCTTAACACAATTAAACAAGTCGGTATAAATAAAAGGGGAATGCAAGTAATGACTCTGTGCTTAAAACACATACGTTCACTTTTAAATCATTTTGAGTATGGCCTCTAGTGGGTTTTCCCTCTCGTATATATTGAGTAATTATTCTGGTGGGAAGTCTAGCGCTATTGATGAATGAAATAGAGCGTACTTCTATAGAGAGGAAAGTATAAGGGGAGTAGTAAATAACACAAACAATCGTAAATAATATATCAGACGTTCTAATTATACCGCTACCACTTATCATCAAATTACACATGTCACTGTCTATTGTTATCTCGTATTGAACGTGTTTGGGCATACGTCTGACAATCTAGTTCTGATAAGTAGAAAGTACAGTTGTCTTTTTATTCACAATGGCTCGTCAAGTTCACTATTATTAGTACCTTATCTTAGATATTTTAACGCCTAATGTTTTTCTTCTCTCTTTCCCCAATAGGAATGCAGGCTTTTGTAAATGAGGTAGAGACAAACATAGAACCTTTACTTTTTATTTTTTACTTTGTTGATTTATTAAAAGTTTATCACATTCGCATTAATCGAATCATAGTTACACTTAAATAATCATACCATTTTTTAAACCCTGTATGAATAATGTATTGATTGTTTTTTTTCTTAAATAACACAATAAAGCCAAAGATAATACTGCTGAGATGACTGTTAAGAAATGATGATGTTCTTTACTGTTAGCACTACCATCACTGGTTATAGATGTCACTGTAATTTCCAGTCAGGCCTATTTTTGGTGCTACTCCATTATCCAATACTATCAGTATACCGATCGCTCTTCTGTAGAACAAGAGTTATTGTTCTTATTTTATTAGGAGTCGCTCTGTCCGGACGCTGTAGTTAATCATGATGACTATTAATTAATTGCTGTGTAATTAGCGCCGTAGACTTGTCTGGACGGCCTGTCTGACTTATAGAGC
Source organism: Argopecten irradians (assembly GCF_041381155.1). Classification (NCBI taxonomy): domain Eukaryota; kingdom Metazoa; phylum Mollusca; class Bivalvia; order Pectinida; family Pectinidae; genus Argopecten; species Argopecten irradians. Next base: position 53,641,801 of record NC_091135.1, on the reverse strand, counting down.
AGCTCTTTAACACTGAAGACATACAGCAGTGAATCCCAACTAACCTTGTATAAAGCTTGTTAGCTAAGGTTATTATTCCTTCGTTTATATATTACATATATCAGTTTTAATGAATGGACATTAAATTAAGTATAAAATAGATCTATTCGGGTATATTTATATTTCGTATGTAGAAATAATAGTAGTTGCCTAGTTGTAGTTCCATGGGGCGTAAGACACTAACTTAGCTATCAAGACACTGATTTAGCTATCGTAAGTCACTAACTTTAAGGGCCCTAATGAAGTTTCATGGGCCCTAATACAGCTATTGTAAGACACTAACTTAGCTATCTAAGGGTCCTAATGTAGTTCCATGGGCCCTAATTTAGCTATCGTAAGACACTAACTTAACTATCGTAAGACACTAATTTAGCTATCGTAAGGCACTAACTTAGCTATCGTAATACACTCTTAGCTTTAAGGGTCGTTATGAAGTTCCATGGCCTTAGCTATTGTAAGACACTAACTTAGCTGGGTTTTCCCTCTCGTATATATTGAGTAATTATTCTGGTGGGAAGTCTAGCGCTATTGATGAATGAAATAGAGCGTACTTCTATAGAGAGGAAAGTATAAGGGGAGTAGTAAATAACACAAACAATCGTAAATAATATATCAGACGTTCTAATTATACCGCTACCACTTATCATCAAATTACACATGTCACTGTCTATTGTTATCTCGTATTGAACGTGTTTGGGCATACGTCTGACAATCTAGTTCTGATAAGTAGAAAGTACAGTTGTCTTTTTATTCACAATGGCTCGTCAAGTTCACTATTATTAGTACCTTATCTTAGATATTTTAACGCCTAATGTTTTTCTTCTCTCTTTCCCCAATAGGAATGCAGGCTTTTGTAAATGAGGTAGAGACAAACATAGAACCTTTACTTTTTATTTTTTACTTTGTTGATTTATTAAAAGTTTATCACATTCGCATTAATCGAATCATAGTTACACTTAAATAATCATACCATTTTTTAAACCCTGTATGAATAATGTATTGATTGTTTTTTTTCTTAAATAACACAATAAAGCCAAAGATAATACTGCTGAGATGACTGTTAAGAAATGATGATGTTCTTTACTGTTAGCACTACCATCACTGGTTATAGATGTCACTGTAATTTCCAGTCAGGCCTATTTTTGGTGCTACTCCATTATCCAATACTATCAGTATACCGATCGCTCTTCTGTAGAACAAGAGTTATTGTTCTTATTTTATTAGGAGTCGCTCTGTCCGGACGCTGTAGTTAATCATGATGACTATTAATTAATTGCTGTGTAATTAGCGCCGTAGACTTGTCTGGACGGCCTGTCTGACTTATAGAGCAGCTCTTTAACACTGAAGACATACAGCAGTGAATCCCAACTAACCTTGTATAAAGCTTGTTAGCTAAGGTTATTATTCCTTCGTTTATATATTACATATATCAGTTTTAATGAATGGACATTAAATTAAGTATAAAATAGATCTATTCGGGTATATTTATATTTCGTATGTAGAAATATTAGTAGTTGCCTAGTTGTAGTTCCATGGGGCTCTAACTAAGCTATCGTAAGACACTAACTTAGCTATCGTAAGACACTGATTTAGCTATCGTAAGTCACTAACTTAGCTGTCTAAGGGCCCTAATGAAGTTTCATGGGCCCTAATACAGCTATTGTAAGACACTAACTTAGCTATCTAAGGGTCCTAATGTAGTTCCATGGGCCCTAATTTAGCTATCGTAAGACACTAACTTAACTATCGTAAGACACTAATTTAGCTATCGTAAGGCACTAACTTAGCTATCGTAATACACTAACTTAGCTATCTAAGGGTCGTTATGAAGTTCCATGGGCCCTAACTTAGCTATTGTAAGACACTAACTTAGCTGTCGTAAGACACTCACTTAGCTATCGTAAGACACAAACTTAGCTATCGTAAGACACTAACATAGCTATCTAAGGGTCCTAATGAAGTTCCATGGGCCCTAACATAGCTATCGTAAGACACTAACTTAGATATCTAAGGGTCCTATTGTAGTTCCATGGGCCCCAACTTAGCTTTTGTAAGATACTACCTTAGCTATCGTAAGACACTAACGTAGCTATCGTAAGACACTGACTTAGCTATCTAAGGGTCCTAATGAAGTTCCATGGGATTCTAACGTAGCTATTGTAAGATACTAACTTAGCTATCTAAGGGTCCCAATGAAGTTCCATGGGGTCCTAACTTAGCTATCGTAAAACACTAACTTAGCTATCTAAGGGTCCCAATGAAGTTCCATGGGGTCCTAACTTAGCTATCGTAAAACACTAACTTAGCTATCTAAGGGTCCTAATGAATTTCCGTGGGCCCTAACTTAGCTATTGTAAGATACTAACTTAGCTATCTAAGGGTCCCAATGAAGTTCCATGGGGTCCTAACTTAGCTATCGTAAAACACTAACTTAGCTATCTAAGGGTCCTAATGAATTTCCGTGGGCCCTAACTTAGCTATTGTAAGATACTAACTTAGCTATCTAAGGGTCCTATTGTAGTTCCATGGGCCCTAACTTAGATATCGAAAGACACTAACTTAGCTATCTAAGGGTCCTAATGAAGTTCCATGAGGCCCTAACTTAGATATCGAAAGACACTAACTTAGCTATCTAAGGGTCTTAATGAAGTTCCATAATGGCCTACCATAGTTATCTCAGGACACTGGCTAAGCTATCTTAGTGGCCAACATAGGAAGGTGGGATTATAAACAACTTGAAGCCACATTATATGTAGCTATCAACAAAACGTAAAGTTAGATTCGATCCCGGTATTGTCAGTATTGTAGATGTAGTTGAAATTGAGTTATATAAAAGAATCTGTATAACTATTTCTTTGGTACAGCAGTTGTTGAAAGTCGTTACTTGTAAGCATGCCTTCATTTCAAACTGGTTGTCATAGAAGTCAAGATTTTTGCCGAACGAAGTCGGAAACTTCATGAGCCGTTCTCTGAAGAGTTCGAACAGACATTACGTAGTTACGGTAGGCACATGGCGTTCTCGGCAACGACGTTACAATGTCAACTAACTTTGGTTTGTTTGACTAAATGGGACCCACCTAGCAATGGTCAATGTTTATTTGATTTTTTTTGGTTTCCGAATCATTATTGCTCATCTTGTCTTCGATTCAGTCCTGTCTCTGCATGATTTACAACATTTTTTTTAACATTCCTCTAAATTATTAAAAAATAAGACAGAGGCTTCTCAAAGGCATTTTGGAAACCGATTGAGTAAAATCAAAACACGGATTTCTGTCCTAGCACATAATGCAATATTTGTAACCGCTGACACGATTGTGAGTTAGGTAAAGTATCGTCTCTGTGGTCTAGATTTGTATAGCAGTAGCCATTGATGATAAAATCGCTGAAAAAGGTTATCACTTTGTTTTATAAATGCTCAATGATAAAATATTTTGTATGAATGTACGTTAGGACCAGCTGCATATTGTATGTTTATTAGAACATCAGGTTTTTCTGGGTTCATGGTTCTTTCAAATGGCAAAGTTTTATGACTGAAAATTGATTATTTTCATGTACGAATAATTTTTAAAATAGTAGGGTTTCACATTTTCAATATAGAGCATTTTGGAAAATTTAGCCCTTGTAATTCTAAATTATCTTTAAGTCATCGTAATATCAGTCTCGTAATTCGAATATAAAGCTTATTGGAAAATTAAGACCTTGTAATTCTAAAACTATATTGAAGTCTTCGTAATATCCGTCTCGCATTTTGAATATAAAGCATATTGGAAAATTTAGACCTTGTAATTCTAAAAATGTCCAAGTCTTCGTTATATGTAACATAAAAATTCAGTATGGTCATTCCAGAACGGACACCAGTCAACAAATATCTACAGGAAGCCACACTGCACTGTTTCAATAGTTACGGTACCTCATCTAAATAATTTTTGTTAGGATTTTATTAGTATACAATGAGTTTTATTAAGATTAATCCCAAAATGTTTGTCTTTCAGGCAGTTTCTTTATTCTTATAACATGTTTATAGATTGATAACGCACACTTTGGAAGGTGTCACCTGCTTACAATTCTAGAGAGGAGTGTTTGTCGCCATGTCGTTTTTGTTAAGGTTCGGGAACCACGCAATTGTGTTGTCGGAATTGGCTCATATTATTTGGATTCACTTGTAATTACATTTATATTGGGAGAAAGTCACGTTTTTGTGTTGTCTCTCAAGCTAATCTATAACAAACCTTGGCCAGTGTTACAGCTGTGTTTGGATCAGCTAGGAAGGAATCTGATTTTCGTCCCAATTTGATGGGATTATGTCTGGTGATCGTACAACGTGATGTGTTATATTCATTACATTAGATCTACGACACACCTTATATTTACAAAACCCATTTCTCGTATGGGAGAAAAAGAATCAAACATGGGCCTGTCAGGTGAACAGGGATATCTCAACACTCGTGAAAGATTTTGACAATCAACACTCCGCAAGCCTCTAGTTGACCAACCAAAATCTTTCACTCGGGTTGAGATATTCTTGTCCACCTGACAGGCCAATGTAAGATTAAATTAGTCAATGTTTGAAAAGATAAGCTTTATTTTGGAAAGAATTAAGAAAAAATGATATGGCGAGTGTTAGGCTTACAGTTTACTGCAAAATTTATAAAAACAACATATTTAAAGATGCTCCACCGCCGACATAGCATAAATGATATAATTGTCTAATTAACCCCAAAAAATATATAGAATAATTGATTTAGCATTTGGTATATGCGCAATCAGTACTTCATTCCATATAGGAGATAGTGCCACGGAATTTTTTCGGGATGCAAAAAATTATTTTTCATATTTTCAACTTGAAGTAAAATTAGAAGCTCACACTTTTCAATGGTGGTAATCGTCTGCTCCTGTTTTCATTGCATTTCAAAGAATCGTGAATTTATATTTATCTAAAGATCATATACTTAACGTGAAGGAAGAGGCAACTCTGTCAGTTACCAAACAAGGGAATATCTACCAACTCTTGTAAATCACTGAGTATCGATCTGTTTAGCCATTACAGCAGTAAAGATGCAAGCTGCCTCAGTATAGTGAGTGTAGCCTGTAACCTAGTCCAACATCTTAGAGTGCTCAACTACATTAATCCGGATTTATTAGTACTTTGTTTTAAATTTTATGTAAAATAAGCGTATTTAAACAAAGGTATTAAATTTATATAGTCTGATATTTAAAAAAAAGTTTAAGGATTGAAAAGAAATTTGAATTTTATTTACGTTTGGAGTGTGAGTTCAAGGACATTAATTGGAATAGCTATCTTGGGATAAAGTGTGATAAATGTTAAATAATAAAATGCTACATGGAAGGAAGTTTACACGCCACATGATGTTTTTTCTGTCTTAATCAAATATTATTCCCTTGGATTAAATGGCATTTTACGTATAATTAATATTTCTTTCCAATTGCGCCATAAAAAAACGATAATAAGGTCGCACAACAGGTACTACCAGGCTACTGCCGGAGTCTGTAGAGGAACGCCAGTGTGTGACGTCATCCTGTCAGCCTAGTCACTGCATCTGTTGCTATCTATCCTAGAGACTGTAGCGGAATCTCCCGTAAACAAGTGCGCGCTTTTAATAATTCTTTGATATGATATTTAAAATGTTTTCAAGCAACAACTGCAGATTGTGGATACTCATCTTTATTTTTGGAGGCATTCGAGGTAAGATTTTCTTTGTTGTTTTGTTGGTGTCATATTAACATACTTATCCCTTACAAAAAAGTTATCGAAAAAGAAAGCTTCCAAGTATTACACCATTTAGAACTTAAATTTTGTAAAGGATTGTGGCACATTTGCAAATGACTTTTGTAAAGGAGAACATGCACAATTGCTTAAAATGCTTTTAATAACACAATTTATTAAGAAAGTAAAAAATATGTTGTGCTTATGAAAATACATCTTTCATAACTAGGAATACGCTTATCAACTAATGATACATCGTAGTAAAATACAATATATTGTATTATAACAAATTTCATAGCACGTTATAATTAAATGATAATCGTGATGTGTTGTAGACAATATACAAAAAAATTCTCTAAAGTAACGAAAAAAATGTTTTAGAATGTGACTCTTTAAAGAATATCATTATATTTACCGAAGGAAATAAGTTATATAGGCATGTATCATGTAGAATAATGGTTAATGCTTGACAATGTAATATCATTGTCTCATAGGAGAAGGATAGATTTTCGGTTTTGTTTGCTACTGTTTGTGAAACATTTACATTCCTGCATATTCTCACCGTAAGAAGTACTTATTTCACAACCATGCCACTGCCAAAGACTCGTAAACCCCTAAGGATTATAGAACATGATGTCCAGGTAATGACAGTCGTTTTTCAGTTCCATCAAAGCATCCACATCACAAATTTAAGGCAGTTTAAGGATTGTCGGTTAAAATGTCCAAGCAAGTATCTGCTATTAACGATATAACAAATAAACATATTAAAATCTCTGAACATTGAACATAAAAACTGGCAGTATGTTTTAGTTTTCAATCTGGTCTTTGTATTTTTTCCTCCGTAATAAGTTCTGCCAAATACCGTGATTTGCAGTTTGACTCTGTGCGTATTATTGGGAGCTGCAGATCGGGCTGTTAATAATAGCTTCTAGATATACTAGCATATTCAAATTGATTCCGTATATTCAAGCTTGTTTTCACTGTGAAATTCAAAAAAGATACTGCGTCTTATTTTGACCTTAATAAGTGAATAACAATGGTATGGTAATTGCTACTCCAGTTTTGGTAGGGTTTGATTAGGCCAACAATGGATGAATTTGGATTACGCAACTACTGTACAGAACGGAAATCAAAAATTATATTTGTGTCTAGTATCAGAATAGGGATATTATAACTGAGGGTAACAAATGCTGTAAAATCTGAAGCTTGCCGAGGGATTTACACAATTATGAAATCCCGATGGTAGCATGTCCCTTTCCTTAATATGTACATAGTCTCATCATATGCATTTAAAAACATAAATTTTTGCACGACATTTTAACGTAAACCCCATTGTTTGTACCTTGAACACTAAAACCAGTCTGGTTTCTGGAATTGACGTTGCAATATTACCGAGAAATTGACCTTTTTGTTGATGCCATGACGTCACCAGATTGTATTGCACGGGTAGCCATGTAATACAGCCTTAGAGGACATAAGTGCATTGTATGGGTTAAATATTACACCTTTAGGTATGACAGAAATTATGTATACAGTATATACAGTAAACGTCTCTCTTGATTTACACCATTGTCCATATAAATGTTTTGTCAATAGCAATCAATTCTCTGTTTGGATTCAGTTTGAGAGAGAAAGAAATCTTAATGGTCAGATTTGATATGACATGTATTCTCGGCGATATCAATGACAGTTAATTAAGCTGTGTGTTGCGTTGTTATCGTCGGAGATTTTAACGTAACATCGTCCAGTGTTTAAGCGATAATCGTCAATAAATTAAAGAACGTTTACTCCTCAGGAACGCTTGGCTCTATTTACATTTAATCCTCGCTGAAGTGTTCATTTGCATATTTTTAATAAATATCAATATAAAAATCGGAGTCATTAACGGCCATAGGAAGACCAAGTTATTGACTTATATATCCAGTGACATTGTCCATGTCACATTTTCGTATATGTTACTAATGTTAGATGACAAGAAACAACTTTCAATGTTTAAAAATTAATAGGAAATTTTATCTCAACTTCTGTTGAGTTAATTTTCGCAATTTATGTTGATGCTTAATTGCTTCCAAATTGGTCGGTGTAGATGGTATGAAATATCTGATATCAGTGCTTATTTCTTATAAGATTTTATGAAACTCGTTTTAATGTTTGCTCTCATAAAATCTAGAATAAATATCTAGTAGTATATGGAGCGTAATTCATCATCGTCATTTTTGTAACGTGAAAACGCTTTGGAAACTAAGCCCAGTTCCAAAATACCACAAAACCAACAAAAAATCCAAACGTTCCAGGACTTTGCCCTTTCGTATTGCATAAAGTGCGGCTTCTATGTTAAAATTGCATCAGGTTGCTATAAAAGGCGTCATAACTGACATTTATGGTCGCATGTAATCACAATATTGCACTAGCTAGCCGGGATTTGTGGTCTGAAACACGATGTATTTAGTTAATCTCGGACAATGCTTGGAAAACGTGACGGAGTATCAATTACCGTCTCCAGATAGAAATACACATGCTGCAATAGCTCAAGTCAGGTGATTAGTTTTGTAGGCGTCTCTCCAACCATGTTTTAATATCTGCTTCGAATATGCTAAAGATCATTGTCAGAATTTAACAAAAGTCCAGGAATGAAAGCGAAGAAGCCGACGTCATCTGTTATTGTCACAAATGCTCCATTGAGAACTATTGTCCGAGACCTTGATCCATCAGTGGATATGTTGACATTTCATCGTAGAATATTTTCATTTAGACTTGACACAGACTTACTTCAAATTATTTTTAAGATTATCTTTTTCCTTCCGAGAGAGGTTACGAAATTAATAAATACGTTTGTTCATATCAGGCAAAGCTGTTTTCGTGGCATTACTGTTTAACTGTTATAGTATTTTACTTGGGCAGTAGTACACTGTAATTGCAGGAATCCCTGTTGAGTTTTCTTTTGCACTCAAACCTTCAGGGTGAAAAAAGGTCACTAAATACTGCTTAAAGGCAGTGTTATCGCCGGCTAAGTATAGCCAATGCGTAAATTCAACAACTGAAAAATCTTAATAAGATTTAAATTGATTTGCATTCGACTTTGCCTTCATTTTCTGTCAGTCACAGTGTAATTTTGGATATTTTACTCCTGCTATCTCACGTGGTAGTCTGACCAGCCAATTATTTGTCAGAATGAAAGGTCACATGACTTAACACGTCAAACTCGGCACACGAGGTGTTGGAGGTGATCAGACAATTTGTTAAGTCGTACATCTAAATGCAATACAGGTGTTTCGTGTGACTGTTCAGTAAACAGTCAAAACTCTTTTCCTCAGGTTCCAACCACAGGAACTGTTTCCCTACGCCTCTAACATCTAGGGGAAAGTTTTGCCTGCTGACAGATAAGGCAATGAACTATGTTTTCCGTATTTCCCCAATCCCATATTCATAAAAAATGTGTTCAGGCATTGTAACGATAATAAACAGCAAAATGAATACCTGGTCGGGGCTACAACCGGAGGGCTTTCCTGAGAGGAATGTTCGGGAAATGCCATAGTTACGTCAGTATGTGTATACAGAACATCTGATTGTTGGAGAACAATTCTGAGAGCGTCTTAGCGAACAACAGGTAAACAGGTCTGTTACAGGTTCCAAAAAAAAACAACAACAACATTGCAGGTAGCCTATCCGAAACAGTATCATCAGCTTTACCCCGCGTCTAAGCATTCAAAATAGGCCTACACATACCATGCAAACACTGTCTATCCTCCGTTATATAAATTAACTATGACTATGAAAAATTTAGTCCATATCGAGACCGATAAATACATTACAACAATTCAGCAGCTCAACGGTCATACCATCACTTCCCTGACAACGATACACACCGGTACATGTAGTCGTTCTTACGACGCAAAATCTTATCGAGGCGTGAACTAGAAGTAGTCCGAACCTGCACTGCGTTTGTATTCATGCGTGACTTCAAAACCTGCACTGCGTTTGTATTCACACGTCATTGCGATTACGCTCATTTGAACGTAACTTCCCTCCCATTGACTAAATAGGGGCATGTGTAAATATATAAAATTCCATTGTTGAGTTGTAAAACCGTTGTTAAAATAAGAGTTTCTGTTACTGCGGTTACTGAAGCATACCTTGCAGCTTAACGTTACTTGTGAACCAGCAAACTCCCTTTAATCTTTATCAATGTTATCGAAACTTATTTTGTTTTAAGATTTTTATTCCGAAAGTTTACTGAAGTCAGAAATCAAACACAGGAGACAGTAGTGCTAGTCGTCCAATAGTGATCAGACCTCAGGTCAGTCTAGGACATGCCAAGTAGTGATCAAGGGGAGTAGGGAAAGGGGACATTTCTCTTTCACATCTGAGTTAAATCCCTTCTGTTTTACAAATGACAGATATTTAACGTATTCAAATATAAAGATTAGAATCAGATGACAGATACTAAGCGTATTCAAAGATCGAAGGAGAGAATCAGATATATATGCTAAATCTAATTACAAACAGACACAAATTATTCAATTGAACAGTTAAACATAACCTGGAGATTACAAACTAAACTTATAAACACTGCATAGATATCGATTTGAAGTTGTTTCGCCGAGCGATTCGATCACGGTGCTTTGTTAATAAGGTATAACCAAACAAAGAACATTCAGTAAAGATTCTGAATCCTGTTCACGTGAAGTAGTCAACAATGTTTAAATAAAGAAGAAACAGTATATGTAAACTTACAGTCTTTAGACATATCTAAACAAGTCACTGTTTGTTTCTTCACAAATATTAACAAAATGAATACCTTTCGGTATAATACACAATATATGTCCGATATATCTCCCCGGTGACAGGGTGATATGACAGTTTGTTTACACGCAGATGTCAACCCCCCTCCCCCTCGGGTAAGCGTTTCATTGGTAATGCCAGCAAAAAGATCCGTGACGTCAGAACCTAATAATATGTGTATTAGAAATAACTGTACATATTGGATTTCTTTTTCATTTTAGATATTAAAATAATTCAATGTAGATTATTAGTGGTATATGATTTCATATGATAATTTATAGTTTTTATTTTTACTCTCCAAGGCTCTCAAAAATAAAATCGTTTCAGACTCGTTTCATACGAATTCGACATCCGTTTCAGATTCCATACGTATTGCTTATTCTTAACACAATTTGCTTCAGTAATCTTTATCAACAAAGACACTAAAGCCTTAGTCATAAATCGGTTAACAACTAACTCATACCCTAAGAAACATCAAATTGATTAATAAAAAATATTTTATGCTTGTACGATCGTAAACGTTTCCAGAATCACCAATAAATATCTGGCGCCTCGGTGTACTGTCGACTGTTTTGTGATGTTTTATCCTACCAGAAGTCATCGTATGGGACTTTATTCACTTTTTAATATTTGTACTATTCCCACGCATATTTCTTATATAGATTTATACAGAGAGAATAAAGATAGTTAAAGAGAAATTAAATGAGGCTCTATGTCTAGCAATAGAAAATAGTTATATACATATAATAACCACGACCTTTTACAATTATATATTCCTTTAATTTCGAATAAAATACATGAAAATCCACTATTAAATTTAATGTTTTTATTATATTAAACGATTTATATCTTTATTTTAAAATCGTATTTTATCATGTGCACATTGACTATTGAATTCAGAAAAAAGTCATTTTCCCTACTGATATCTTCAAAAATGTTTTAGATATCCATTTTTGCAAAAAATAAATTAGGAAATAAGCATTGTAAATATCAACTATATATCGTGCTTGTTCAAGATAAGAATAATGGGATAGAAATACACTAGCGTAACATCAATCCAATATTATAAGACATTCGAGCAGTTTGTATACCTTGAAGGAAAGATACATAAAAACAAATATGTAGAATAGCAGAAAGTGACGATGCCTAATTAAGCATTAAACCGCCTTCTTGGGGATTTTTATGGTCCTATAATTCTCCCATTCTCCTAGGATTGCAGACAAATTGAATAACGCGCGTTATGTCTAATGCTGAAAATGCTTCTATACGGTTATTATGAAATTCATTCTTGTTTTGTTTTTCTGACTCACAATATTTAACGAAATTATGTGATCAATCCCCTTTTTGTTTTCGTAACCCCTCCCGAGAGAGATATATGTTTTTTTTTCTCTTGAGCAATAGATCTTTGTTTGTCTGAAAACGTTATTAACGTATACACAGTAATCTTATTACCATTTAAAGCTATAAACTAGCGACTTGTTTGTACAACATAACCTTATTTGTCTGGGGAATTGAGTTGGTATGTACAGAGTTAGCTATACATATGTTGAAACTCATCCACTCATAACAATATCGCTACAAACAGTCAGCAATTTTGGTAGTGACACTTTGATTTGCATTTAAAGTGGATTAATTAAAAGAAAATGAAGCTTCTTGTTTTCATGTTCGTATAGTTCTAGTTATTAAGGATATAAATTGATGTGTCTATGGAATTTAGGCGACGTTCTCTAAATTGGACATTTATTCCGTTCTGGTTTTAATTTTATTGATTACAAAGAATAACAAATATCAGGGCACGGCTTCAAATTGATCGACTTTTGCAAATGATTCAATATTTTTTTTCACATTTATTTTTATTCTTTTTCTTTATGTGGCCTTCTTCATTTTTCCATTATCAACATTCGATGACCCTTGATATCACCGATGTGTCCTAGAAGGTAGAAATATATACAGAAATTATTAAAATATGTTGTTTTTTCTCTCAACAATTTATTCTCCATATTGGAAAAGTATGTTAGAGGCATAAGTATTTATGAACATTTGTACTTTGATAGGGGTTACTACTGGGGTGTCGTTGGATCAACTCTCTGAATATAGAACTAAATACTTGTTTTTCACATTGCTCTGTTTTTCTTCCTGATGCTTTCTGGACTATGATAATGACCCTGGTCATCTTGAGTACAATGTATGTTAGATATGGAAAAGAAAGTAAAAACTAAAGTACAACCACTCATGTTAACCCCTCATACATTTACTACACTGTACAGCGTGTTATACAGACAAAACCATCCTAAAGTACCGCCGCCGAGATAGGGTGTCAGCCAGTGCTTACGCAGCAAAGTCTTTTCATCTGCGAAAAATCAACAAAAAATAAAAAATAGCACATTCGTTTTGATCTTCATGTATAGAATATTAATGCACAATGCCTTAGAATAAACATTTTTGTTAATGCAAACTTTTCGGCAACTTTTTATTTTTACATTTCATGATCAAAAGTCGAATCAAATATTAAAGGTATCATCATCGGTAGTATGCGTTCATGGATTGTTACTACAATGTGCTGAAATCATTAAATTACCCTAATTGATTCTTATACTCTGAATATCAACTTAAGCTCAGCATAAAGGAAACGTGACTGTATAGAGTATATGTGACTAGACACACTGTATAGACAGGCGATCTGCTGTCAGATATAGATGGACAGGGACGGTATTGTTTCATGGGATGGTGTGTCATGCATCCCTCTATATGACATTTCATATGAAGACCTAATCCAAAAGAATTCGCTGGTGGATCGCGAAATCAGGACTGTTAATCGATTGTTAAAAAAATACTCGATAACAAATCGTGAGATGTTCACATGACGCAGCCACAAAAAAGGCATTGCCCTTGGCAAGCGTTTCTGCTAATGAGCCATACGTTCATATGGAGCTATCGATCAAACTTTCTTTAAGACCTAACCTATTCCGATTTGTAAATTGTAGCTTTAGGATTCTACTTCACGAACTGGAATTAGATTGACACCAGCAAGAATGAATTGCTCTTTTTATTTTGTTCGACAATACATCTCATTAACCTTGTTTATTGTGTTTATAGAAATCCAATACGCAATGTAAGAGGAGAAAAAGTTTTGAAAAATATTTTACCTAAGTCGTCCGTATTATTTTACATAACCTAAAGCGAGATGTAAGAAATAAATTAATCACGAATGCAGCTTTTTGATATTACTTAACGTTTACATGCGGAATCTATGAAATTTCTTTTGACCACTAAATTCGAATATTATCACAAACTGGCAATGAATCTACAGAATTTCGCGTTTACGCCAGCAATGGCTGCAACAAATATCGGACCTGTCATTCAAAATCTTGCATTGTTTGATGTAAAGCCATTAAAAGATTGGAAACCATTTTTGGCAGGAGATGTTGTTTGTGTGAAAGAGAGTTAGCGAAGAAACGCTATCTGATGATAAGGTTATATCAATAAACTTAGGCCATGATATGTAACGTAAACAGTGGTACACCTGACCTAGCTCCTCCCTGACGCCAACAGTTCTACTGTATAAAAGTCCACTTCGCCATAATCTCATAAAGACATTCTCGGTCGATCTGATATTGTAGAACGATTGATAAATTGATGATGTTCGTCAAAGTGTAAATTATTGGCGACATTTCTGGGCATATGCATTCATTACCAACCCGTTAGTAACGGCTGGGTATCCACATTATATCTGAAACGAAGCTTACATATGTCATGTACATATCTACGCCAACATGTTTTGTGCTGCGCAGTAGCAAAGCTGTGTTTTAGATGGAGGGATAGTTTCTATGAAAAACATCGCCACAGGCTAGCCGACCATCTGTAAATAAGAGGAAATCCCACAAACATCAAACTCACTACCGCTAATGATCAGTTTGTGGTGGTATTTGTTCGGTATTCATTGTATCTTCAACGATGATGGAATGTGTCGATGTCAAGAAGTCATAGCTGTTCTGGACACTCCGCAAATTCCAAAATGTCAAACATCTTAATACACACTGTACTTCGTAGTCCTCTATGGTACTGAAAACGGTGGTAATTAAGACAGAATATTAAAGATTGGCGACAATGAATGTCACAATACTCCATGAATGTATAAATCAAAATTAAAGTAAAACTATTGTCCGTCGTCTTCAACAACTTGCACTATCATCATCATAACCAACATCATCACCATGATCATCACCGCCTTCATTATTATTATCATCATCATCATCGTCATCATCATCATCATATTGTTTTTCTCTCAAGATGATCTTTTTAAATTATATAAAATGATTCAACGGATATTAAACGTTTTATTTGAAATGTGAATAAAAAAAATACAGCAGTTATTACATAGAAAATCAACTTTTTGTATTTTCATTAATATCAGTTCATGTTAAAACACAAACTAAGTTAATTCTATTTGACGTTTTTGAGATTGTCGGATTTATTTCATAATAACAAATGATAGATTTAGAGAAGAAGCTGGAATTAGCTACCTTAAAAATACGTTGGTACCACGAAGTCGAACGCTTTGAACGGTTTACTTCTTTATAACTATCACAAATCGAAGTGCTTTGTCATATTGACAGACGATCCATCATGCTCCTGTTACAAAAAATTATCCACTGACGCACACCCAGCTATAAACAATAAACGATAATACCAATATAAACACTTACTCATGCAATGTACTGAGAGATGATTCATAACTAAAATAACTTTACTTACAGATATTCTGATATACAAACATTGCATAAATAAACTAATATTGTATAAACTAACAAACATTGTATAAATTAACTAACATTGTATTAACAAACATTGTATAAACTAACAACGTATAAACAAACATTGTATAAACAACCATTGTATTAACAAACATGGTATAAACTAACATTGTACAAACAAACATTGTATAAACTAACAATGTATAAACAAACATTGTATAAACAACATTGTATAAACTAACATTGCGCAAACAAGCATTGTATAAATTAATATTGTATAAACAAACATTGTATAAATTAACCGTGTATAAACAAACATTGTATAAACAAACCATATATAAACAACATTGTATGAACAAACATTGTATAAATTAACTAATATTGTATTAACAAACATTATATAAACTAACATTGTGTAAACAAACATTGTATAAACTAATCTTCTATCGTTACATCTTAATCAATTTCATTTAATGCAATAGTTCTGATCTGCACGAGTTTTGTAATATTACTGTAAGTTGATATTTTTTGCATATTTCGCAGTAAAATCAGTAAAAGCATAACGGAATAAACGCCGTCACCAAAACACATAGCCAGCAATGGTATATACAAACAAATGATCAATTTACTTTCATGTAACTGCATAAGATTAACAATTTTGAAGTTTGCAAATATTACTGTGTTTGTTGATTACCTTCCGACGTAATTGTCTCACCTAAACATACTTAATCGATGCCTGCTCGACAAATCTAGAGCAATCCCTTAAACCGCTCTACAACCATTACACTGTATCAACACACTGCCCAATACATAGTAAATTAATTTTATTAGACAAAGAAATGTGCATTTTCTGCCTTGACAACAAACCTCGTGTAATGTAGACATGTATCTAACAATTGTTTCGCAAACGAAAATGTTTCTGATATCCTTCTGATTTAATTCTTATTCTTGGACATTCGTCCTGATATAAACCTGGCTGGTGGTAACTTATAAACAATTGTCTTGATAATAGCCTTGATGGTGTAGTGTTTTGTAAATGTGTGAACTTGCTGTCGGGATCATCTGGACACTTGCCATTATTTGGCCCTATCCTTGTTGTGGTACTGAACCAATTAAAACAAAAACCCGGAAACACGTTTAATACCACGTGAGAGACCCATTATGCCGATGTACAAATTACGCAATTTCAGCAACATTTCATTCACACAAGTGCATTTCATCTTAAAAACTGATCTAGCATATGGCGCAGATTCCACCTTTTCGATGCTTCAAATCTACGACATCAGCATTTTCTGATTTCGCTAGTTTAATCGATTTAAGAACATCTAAATCTGTTCTAGTAGGTAAATGTATCAATTGTACTTGATGAAAGTTTTGCCTAGTATTTACGACATTAAGTATCGACATGAGGCCATATTTTAAAATAAGGACCTCTTTTAGGGAGGAGACCTGTCTACAACATTCATTTAGGGAGGAGACCGGTCTACAACATTCATTTAGGGATGAGACCTATCTACAACAATCATTTAGAGAGGAGACCTATCTACAACATTCCTTTAGGGGGGAGACCTATCTACAACATTCATTTAGGGAGGAGACCTATCTACAACATTCATTTAGGGAGGAGACCTATCTACAACATTCATTTAGGAGGAGACCTATCTACAACATATTCATTTACATTTAGGAGGAGACCTATCTACAACATTCATTTAGGGGGGAGACCTATCTACAACATTCATTTAGGGAGGAGACCTATCTACAACATTCATTTAGGGAGGAGACCTATCTACAACATTCATTTAGGGAGGAGACCTATCTACAACATTCATTTAGGGAGGAGACCTATCTACAACATTTATTTAGGGAGGAGACCTATCTACAACATTCATTTAGGGAGGAGACCTATCTACAACATTCATTTAGGGAGGAGACCTATCTACAACATTCATTTAGGGAGGAGACCTATCTACAACATTCATTTAGGGAGGAGACTATTCATTTAGGGGGGAGACCTATCTACAACATTCATTTAGGGAGGAGACCTATCTACAACATTCATTTAGGGAGGAGACCTATCTACAACATTCATTTAGGGAGGAGACCTATCTACAACATTCATTTAGGGAGGAGACCTATCTACAACATTCATTTAGGGAGGAGACCTATCTACAACATTCATTTAGGGAGGAGACCTATCTACAACATTCATTTAGGGAGGAGACCTATCTACAACATTCATTTAGGGGGGAGACCTATCTACAACATTCATTTAGGGAGGAGACCTATCTACAACATTCATTTAGGGGGGAGACCTATCTACAACATTCATTTAGGGAGGAGACCTATCTACAACATTCATTTAGGGAGGAGACCTATCTACAACATTCATTTAGTGAGGAGACCTATCTACAACATTCATTTAGGAAGGAGACCTATCTACAACATTCATTTAGGGGGGAGACCTATCTACAACATTCATTTAGGGGGAGACCTATCTACAACATCTACAACATTCATTTAGGGAGGAGACCTATCTACAACATTCATTTAGGGGGGAGACCTATCTACAACATTCATTTAGGGGGGAGACCTATCTACAACATTCATTTAGGGAGGAGACCTATCTACAACATTCATTTAGGGAGGAGACCTATCTACAACATTCATTTAGGGAGGAGACCTATCTACAACATTCATTTAGGAGGAGACCTACTACACATTCATTTATTTAGGGAGGAGACCTATCTACAACATTCATTTAGGGAGGAGACCTATCTACAACATTCATTTAGGGAGGAGACCTATCTACAACATTCATTTAGGGAGGAGACCTATCTACAACATTCATTTAGGGAGGAGACCTATCTACAACATTCATTTAGGGAGGAGACCTATCTACAACATTCATTTAGGGAGGAGACCTATCTACAACATTCATTTAGGGAGGAGACCTATCTACAACATTCATTTAGGGGGGAGACCTATCTACAACATTCATTTAGGGAGGAGACCTATCTACAACATTCATTTAGGGGGGAGACCTATCTACAACATTCATTTAGGGAGGAGACCTATCTACAACATTCATTTAGGGAGGAGACCTATCTACAACATTCATTTAGGGGGGAGACCTATCTACAACATTCATTAGGGAGGAGACCTATCTACAACATTCATTTAGGGGGAGACCTATCTACAACATTCATTTATAGGGAGGAGACCTATCTACAACATTCATTTAGGGGGGAGACCTATCTACAACATTCATTTAGGGGGGAGACCTATCTACAACATTCATTTAGGGGGGAGACCTATCTACAACATTCATTTAGGGGGGAGACCTATCTACAACATTCATTTAGGGGGGAGACCTATCTACAACATTCATTTAGGGAGGAGACCTATCTACAACATTCATTTAGGGAGGAGACCTATCTACAACATTCATTTAGGGAGGAGACCTATCTACAACATTCATTTAGGAAGGAGACCTATCTACAACATTCATTTAGGGAGGAGACCTATCTACAACATTCATTTAGGGAGGAGACCTATCTACAACATTCATTTAGGGGGGAGACCTATCTACAACATTCATTTAGGGGGGAGACCTATCTACAACATTCATTTAGGGGAGAGACCTATCTACAACACCTATCTACAACATTTTTAGGGAGGAGACCTATCTACAACATTCATATTTTAGGGAGGAGACCTATCTACAACATTCATTTAGGGAGGAGACCTATCTACAACATTCATTTAGGGGGGAGACCCTATCTACAACATTCATTTAGGGAGGAGACCTATCTACAACATTCATTTAGGGGGAGACCTTCTACAACATAGGGAAGGAGACCTATCTACAACATTCATTTAGGGAGGAGACCTATCTACAACATTCATTTAGGGAGGAGACCTATCTACAACATTTCATTTAGGGAGGAGACCTATCTACAACATTTATTTAGGCGTGGAACCTATCTACAACATTCAATTAGCGAGGATACCTATCTACATAACATTCATTTAGGGGGAGACCTATCTACAACATTCATTTAGGAGAATATACTACCTTTCACATTACAGGAGACCCATCTACATTCATTTAGGAGGAAACCATATCTACAACATTCATTTAGGGAGGAGACCTATCTACAACATTCATTTAGGGGGTGAGACCTATCTACAACATTCATTAGGGGGAGACCTATCTACAACATTCATTTAGGGGGGAGACCTATCTACAACATTCATTATATCTACAACTTCATTTAGGGGGGAGACCTATCAGTTTACAACCTATTCATTTAGGGAGGAGACCTATCTACAACATTCTTTTAGGGGGGAGACCTATCTTACAACATTCATTAGTGAGGGAGAGACCTATCTACAACATTCCATTTAGGAGAGGAGACCTTATCTACAACATTCATTTAGGGACCATCTACAAGAATCATTTAGGGGTGGTAGACCTATCTACAACATTCATTTAGGGAGGAGACCTATCTAACAACATTTCATTTAGGGTGAGGAGACCCATCTCTAGCAACATTCATATAGGGAGGAGACCTATCTACAACATTCATTTAGGTGAGGATACCTATCTACAACATTCAGTTTAGGTGAGGAGACCTATCTACAACATTTATTCTCCACAACATTTATTTTAGGGAGGAGACCTATCTTCATATTTTAGGAGTAGACCTTAACATTTATTTAGGGGAGACCTATCTACAACATTCATTTAAGGAGGAGACCCTATTCGTATTTAGGGAGGAGACCTATCTACAACATTCATTTAGGGAGGAACTAATCATTTAGTAGGAGACCTATCTACAACATTCATTTAGGGAGGAGACCTATCTACAACATTCATTTAGGGGGGAGACCTATCTACAACATTCATTTAGGGGGGAGACCTATCTACAACATTCATTTAGGGGGGAGACCTATCTACAACATTCATTTAGGGGAGGAGACCTATCCTACAACATTCATAGTCAGGAGACCTATTTACAACATTCCATTTATCATGAGAAACCTATCTAACAACATTCATTTAGGGAGACCTATCTACAACATTCATTCATAGGGGGGAGACCTATCTACAACATTCATTTAGGGAGTGGAGACCTATCTACAACATTCATTTAGGGGGGAGACCTATCTACAACATTCATTTAGGGAGGAGACCTATCTACAACATTCATTTAGGGAGGAGACCTATCTACAACATTCATTTAGGGAGGAGACCTATCTACAACATTCATTTAGGGGGGAGACCTATCTACAACATTCATTTAGGGAGGAGACCTATCTACAACATTCATTTAGGGAGGAGACCTATCTACAACATTCATTTAGTCAGGAGACCTATCTACAACATTCATTTAGGGAGGAGACCTATCTACAACATTCATTTAGGGAGGGAGACCTATCTACACTAACAGACAACATTCATTAGGGGGGTTAGACCTATCTACAACAATACACTTTAGGGAGAACTATCTTCATTTAGGGGGGAGACCTATCTACATTTGTACAACATTCATTTAGGGAGGAGACCTATCTATAAAATCAACATTCATTAGGAGGGAGGAGACCTATATCCAAATTCATTTAGGGGGTGGAGACCTATCTACAACATTCATTTAGGGAGGAGACCTATCTACAACACCTACATCATTTAGGGAGGAGACCTATCTACAACATTCATTTAGGGGGAAGACCTATCTAACAACATCAAATATTAAGGGAGGACCTATCTACAACATTCATTTAGGGGGGAGACCTATTTAGGGAGGAGACCTATCTACAACATTCATTTAGGGAGGAGACCTATCTACAACATTCATTTAGGGAGGAGACCTATCTACAACATTCATTTAGGGGGGAGACCTATCTACAACATTCATTTAGGGAGGAGACCTATCTACAACATTCATTTAGGGAGGAGACCTATCTACAACATTCATTTAGTCAGGAGACCCTATCTACAAGTTTGTAAACATTCATTTAGAGAATGGAGACCTATCTACAACATTCTTTAGGGAGGAGACCTTTCTACAACATTTTAGGGAGGAGACCGGTCTACAACATTCATTTAGGGAGGAGACCGGTCTACAACATTCATTTAGGTATCTACAACATTCATTTAAGGGGGGAGACCTATCTACAACATTCATTTAGGGGGGAGACCTATCTACCTATCTACAACATTCATTTAGGGGGAGACCTATCTACAACATTCATTTAGGGAGGAGACCTATTTAGGGAGGAGACCTATCTACAACATTCATTTAGGGGAGGAGACCTATCTATCTACAACATTCATTTAGGGGGGAGACCTATCTACAACATTCATTTAGGGGGAGACCTATCTACAACATTCATTTAGGGAGGAGACCTATCTACAACATTCATTTAGGGAGGAGACCTATCTACAACATTCATTTAGGGGGGAGACCTATCTACAACATTCATTTAGGGAGGAGACCTATCTACAACATTCATTTAGGGAGGAGACCTATCTACAACATTCATTTAGGGGGAGACCTATCTACAACATTCATTTAGGGAGGAGACCTATCTACAACATTCATTTAGGGAGGAGACCTATCTACAACATTCATTTAGGGAGGAGACCTATCTACAACATTCATTTAGGGAGGAGACCTATCTACAACATTCATTTAGGGAGGAGACCTATCTACAACATTCATTTAGGGAGGAGACCTATCTACAACATTCATTTAGGGAGGAGACCTATCTACAACATTCATTTAGGGAGGAGACCTATCTACAACATTCATTTAGGGAGGAGACCTATCTACAACATTCATTTAGGGAGGAGACCTATCTACAACATTCATTTAGGGAGGAGACCTATCTACAACATTCATTTAGGGGACTCTACAACATTCATTTAGGGAGGAGACCTATCTACAACATTCATTTAGGGAGGAGACCTATCTACAACATTCATTTAGGGAGGAGACCTATCTACAACATTCATTTAGGGAGGAGACCTATCTACAACATTCATTTAGGGAGGAGACCTATCTACAACATTCATTTAGGGAGGAGACCTATCTAAACATTCATTTAGGGAGGAGACCTATCTACAACATTCATTTAGGGAGGAGACCTATCTACAATATCCATTTAGGGAGGAGACCTATCTACAACATTCATTTAAGGGGCGGAGACTGAGCTACAACATTCATTAAGGAATAAATCGTATACTAAACGATTCATTGTTGGGAGAACAACCTACTACAACATTTATTTAGGGAGGAGACCTATCTACAACTATCATTTAGGGAGGAGACCTATCTACAACATTCACATTTAAAGACGTTGAAAGCGGACGAAAGATGCTTAACTATTACGCGAACATTCTCGTAGAGACAAACCTAAATTTTTTGAGAACTAAATGTCATTTCAGGGGGAGAACCTATCTACAACTAGCATTTAGGTGAGGAAACATTTTAAAATGATAAGAATCTACAGACATATTTTATTAACAGGGACGCTTGCAACGTGATGTTAAGTCAGATGACGCTATACAACAAATTCATTTAAGGAGGAGAACCTATTCTACAACATTTCATTTCCCATGACACACAAGCACGGTAATATTACCAACATAGCATTTAGGACGCTGTGACCTGTTACAACACGTTCATGTTTCAGGATACCTATCGTCAACATTCATAATAAGGATAGACCTTTAAGCCCTTCCTTATATGACATGTTGTTGTGTCAAATTCGCAAATACACTGATAAAAAGCATAGAATAAATGTCCAGAGTTTAAAACCTAAATATGTTTCTTTGACACCTCCGTCCATACAAGCCATGGCTTTTAGTGTTTCTTTGGTATCCGTCCATACAAGACCCTGGCTGTTATTGTTTCTTTGGTATCCGTCCATACAAGACCCTGGCTGTTAGTGTTTGTTTGGTATCCGTCCATACAAGACCCTGGCTGTTAGTGTTTGTTTGGTATCCGTCCATACAAGACTCTGGCTGTTGTGTTTGTTTGGTATCTGTCCATACAAGGCCCTGGCTGTTAGTGTGTGTTTGTTATCCGTCCATACCAGACCCTGGCTGTTAGTTTTTGTTTGTAATCCGTCCATACAAGACCCTGGCTGTTAGTGTTTCTTTGGTATCTGTCCATACAAAACCCTGGCTGTTAGTGATTGTTTGGTATCTGTCCATACAAAACCCTGGCTGTTAGTGATTGTTTGTTATCCGTCCATACAAGACCCTGGCTGTTAGTATACAGTTAAAGTTTCGGGTTGAGGGATATAGCAAGTTTCTGGTTTCCCGAGACTTGTCTATTTCCCGAGGCGGAGCCGAGGGAAATAGGCAAGTTCGAGGGAAACCGGAAACTTGTTATATCACTCAATCCCATACTTTAACTGTTTTAATATACCGATACATACAAAAGCTATGATTACACTAAAAATATATTTCTGTCATACGCTACATGTATATATTCCTGTCGCGTACGGCAATGGCCATTGGAGATTGAGATAATTTTACATTGTAATTGATCTACGTAATCTTCAAACATACAAATTATTCCGAGATGATAACTGTGAATCCATGTCCGTTTTGTTCTGCTTCTATTCAAACCGCAGGTTAAAATTTGATTCCGCTATGATTTCTCGATATTTCAACATTTATACCACTAGGCATAATACTAAATTTATATATAAATATTGTTGAAATTCCGAGACGTTAACCACTTACAGGTAGCCTAAATATATACATAACAACTGTACGTACATGTAAAATGTATTGTCCTCTGACCCTATTATATTACATTTATCACAAGCCTCTCACTTACAAGATAAACATGACGACGTGTTCGGTAACAGTTTACGATCGATACTAACGTCGTCTGAGTACGTCAACGGAGATGGCGTGATCGGTAACTAGCTCCGTCCAATTGTTACGTCACCTAGCAACTGATGGCGTGATCGGAAACAAGTCCCGCCCACCTCAAATCTGATTGGTTAAACGGAAATATCCGAGTGCAAGGGTGTGCTAGCTTCCAGGGGTGTGCTAGTTCGATGACTAACACACAGCTGAGAGAGGTTTTTGGAAAAAGCAGGTAGCTAGTTGATTTAACAAAGTATCTTTTATATAGTGTAAATAAAGTAGAGGTATATTAATGTTTGTTTGTTATCCGTCCATACAAGACCCTGGCTGTTAGTGTTTGTTTGCTATCCGTCCATACAAGACCCTGGCTATTAGTGTTTGCTTGGTATCCGTCCATACAAGACCCTGGCTGTTAGTGTTTGTTTGTTATCCGTCCATACAAGACCCTGGCTGTTAGTGTTTGTTTGGTATCCGTCCATACAAGACCCTGGCTGTTAGTGTTTGTTTGGTATCCGTCCATACAAGACCCTGGCTGTTAGTGTTTGTTTGGTATCCGTCCATACAAAACCCTGGCTGTTAGTGTTTCTTTGGTATCTGTCCATACAAGACCCTGGCTGTTAGTGTTTGTTTGTTATCCGTCCATACAAGACCCTGGCTGTTAGTGTTTGTTGGGTATCCGTCCATACAAAACCCTGGCTGTTAGTGTTTCTTTGGTATCCGTCCATACAAGACCCTAGCTGTTAGTGTTTTTTGACATCCGTCCATAGTAAATGGTTCCATGAAATCCTTACATTCAGGTTTTTTCCCCTGAATGTTATATAATCTGGCCTCTAAGGGCATTAACCTGGAAACAAGACAAAATTACGGTCGACGTTGTACGAGCATATTGTCTATGACGAATCATTAATTTTCACATGCTAACGATACTTCCGCCTGTGGATAAACTAAGAATACTAAACCACAGAATAAATCCCAAGGGGGTCACAGCATGGCTCACATGGTGTCAACCGATCCGTAAACTATCAGCATCAATCAGCTCCCCAGAGCTGATAGGTTGATGTTGGAGCGCCATAACGCTGGGATCTATCAGAGAGGCACTAATTGCAGTTTACTGCTCACAATTTAACATATGGTTCTGTTTTGATTATAAGATTAGTACTTAATAATTAGTAACAAAATCAATTCAAGACAGATATTTTACTTTATTTCACAACTTTATTTATTGATGAGCAATTAGATCAAATTTGCACCGCATTTTCATATCTGCTCATATGACAACAACACTACGTAAAACACTAAAATGTAATCTCCGGTATGGAAATTTTATTTAATATTGCCAGACATGCTAGATGTCGATTTATTCTGATTTCTACGAACTGGTTATGTGTATGAAACCGACAGTAGAAAAAATATTTCTCTTACTGAGGACAGGGATGTCCACAATTTTTTTTTTTTTTTTGCAACGATGGAGCAATGATAAGTCACGTCATCCTTGCATGCATTACTGACACTTCAATATAAGATACACAGTGTGGCAAATAGGTTATGAGAAAAAAATTCTTGTCTTTTGGAGTAAACCAGGCTATCTCAATCTTCAAAATAAGATTCTTAAACATCCGATAAATCCTAACAACTTGCGAATCTTAGCCGTCGGGATGAGTTTCTTGTGCTGCGCAACAAAGGGCTCGGGAGATTCTATATCATTCTCAATCATATTGAAATTTCTTGGCTTATAAGCACGAGGCTTGCAGGTGACAAGGTTACAAACCTTGCTGATTGTTTTGACCCCGTACCTTTTCTTATGAAAGGCACATATCAGATGCATAATATCTGAAGCAATGCCAACATAACAGACAAACTAAATAAAACTTTATGACGCTATCGACAATTTATGCACTGGTTATGCTGCAGGTACTAATAACGTTACGTAAATCTTATATAGCGTATAATTATTTCGTCATTTCTACAGTCACATATGTGTGTTGTTTACAATAAAAAAAGGATATAAGTAGACCCGTATGACAATAATAGCTGATGAGCACGAGAGATTTATGATCTGAAAGTGTACCTGGTTCGAGTTTTAGCCAGATAGTATTATCTAAATTTCCTATGATTTTCGCCTAAACAGTCGTCCACAGCAATATTTGTTTTATATGTAAATTCATTTTCATTGCATCTTTTTCAACACAAATGATACTTAAATTACCACACACTTTTTCTGGTTTTATTTTCTTCACAGTAGACAAAACTGAATCTGCCACGGCTAATGACGTCAGCAAGTTACATGACGATTTGTTCAGGGACTACCGGAAATCAGTCAGGCCCGTTCGGAACCAAGACGACGCAGTCATCCTGAACATCTCATTTTTCATCATTATGATACATGACTTGGTAAGTAGAAGGACATGTTTCCATCAGCCATATGTGTAGTTTCATGCCTATGGCATGCATTTAAATAGTAGACTACAGTACAGTATAATCACGGTAAAACAATATCTCTATCTGTCTCTAAGTGTGAAAATGGAAATAAGTCTATCTCAGAATACAAATAGCTGTTAATGCATTCGACTCTTCAGAATATTTGAAAATAAAACTATCAGAACATTTAATTTGACTTAGCGGTTAGCGTCATTAGATTCCATACTTGATGGATATTAGGAATCAGTCACGTGACTTAACGATATGTTCGATTTGATTACAGAACTCGAGTCGTTCTGAGGTGTGGTCGTTTGTTTGTTTTCAATAGGAAGGCCTTTTTTTAACTTATTTTTATAACTCAATATTTACAGCCGTATTAAATTTTGTTATATACATTTTCGTTGGTTTTCGTAGATGGTATACTATTTACAATACTAGAATGAGTTATTGTTTTATTCCTTGTTAGGATAAAGACAACAGGTCGTAAGCATTTTTGAAAAATAAAAAGCACCATGAAACTGTTATGAATTAAGCTTTCCGAATAATTCTTAATGCTCTTTGATGTTTTGAAATTAAATTCACGAATCGGAAAAGCTTTGAATGATTGATTATCAGTGACATTAATAATCATTTTTATTTGATCACTTTGATGAATCACCAACAACGTAGTCCAAGGGAGGCTCCAAGCCATACAGAATCGGAAATTAATAACCCATTAGAATCCTATATAACATCTTTCAATTTAACACACACAAATACTATAGTATATTCTTAAAATGAGTAATTCGTTTGCTTTGTTTAATCAATACCTGGCAACTGCTCCACAAAGAAAAAATGAGACAACTGGAAATGGTATTCATATAGCGATGGTTTTAAGATGATATAAACTACAAAACATTAGAAAGTATCGTAAAAATATCACAACATCAAACTAATCATAATTTATATTTAGGGTAACTTTTTTATATATAGTATAGGAAGTCGTTTTGCCACTTGCCCGATATATAATACAAAGTTCTATCTGTATATTACTAAAGAACACCTTATGTTTGTACAGCATCATAGGACATATAGATATAATACACTTTAAAGGCTATTTCGTCATTAAACACCTTACGTTGTCAATCTAATTATGATATATTTTTAACGACTGATTTGAAAAGATTTAGGATTTTTCATTATTTTGACTGAGCTATGTGACAACTAATGTCAGAGCAGATACATAAAACAGATGTAATTAAGGAGACTTTGAAGACTACAAGGTTAGTACTGATGTATGCGGGTGACTTAAACTACACCTATTTCAGGTGATTATAGAAGAACAGCTGTGACACAGAACATCTATGTTAACGTAACCCGCATCCTTTGAAGTTCCAGCTTTTGATTTATTTTTAATGCTGTTGGGTTAGGCTCTTTGGTTAGCCCTGCTGCACATTTGTAAGGACGGTACACAGAGAGTTAAGACTGAACACCAATGATAGTTCACACAATCTCTACACATTGAGAGTTAAGACTGAACACCGATGAAAGTTCACACAATCCCTACACATTGAGAGTTAAGACTGAACACCGATGATAGTTCACACAATCCCTACACATTGAGAGTTAAGACTGAACACCGATGATAGTTCACACAATCCCTACACATTGAGAGTTAAGACTGAACACCGATGATAGTTCACACAATCCCTACACATTGAGAGTTAAGACTGAACACCGATGATAGTTCACACAATCCCTACACATTGAGAGTTAAGACTGAACACCGATGATAGTTCACACAATCCTACACATTGAGAGTTAAGACTGAACACCGATGATAGTTCACACAATCCCTACACATTGAGAGTTAAGACTGAACACCGATGATAGTTCACACAATGCCTACACATTGAGAGTTAAGACTGAACACCAATGATAGTTAATACAATCCCAACACATTGAGAGTTAAGACTGAACACCGATGATAGTTCACACAATCTCTACACATTGAGAGTTAAGACTGAACACCGATGATAGTTCACACAATCCCTACACATTGAGAGTTAAGACTGAACACCGATGATAGTTCACACAATCCCTACACATTGAGAGTTAAGACTGAACACCGATGATAGTTCACACAATCCCTACACATTGAGAGTTAAGACTGAACACCAATGATAGTTCACACAAATCTCTACACATTGAGAGTTAAGACTGAACACCGATGATAGTTCACACAATCCCTACACATTGAGAGTTAAGACTGAACACCGATGATAGTTCACACAATCTCTACACATTGAGAGTTAATTAGACTGAACACCGATGATAGTTACACAATCCCTACACATTGAGAGTTAAGACTGAACACCGATGATAGTTAACACAATCTCTACACATTGAGAGTTAAGACTGAACACCGATGATAGTTAACACAATCTCTACACATTGAGAGATTGAACACAATGTTCACAATCTCCACAATGAGAGTTAAGACTGAACACCATGTGTTCAAAATTACACATTAGATTACACTTCACAATGTAGTTAGATGACCATTGGTGTTCAACAATCCTGATTAACTTACACTCGATGTGTGTGTAGAGATTGTGTGAACTATCATCGGTGTTCAGTCTTAACTCCAATGTGTAGAGATTGTATGAACTATCATCGGTGTTCAATCTTAACTCTCAATGTGTAGAGATTGTGTGAACTATCATCGGTGTTCAGTCTTAACTCTCAATGTGTAGAGATTGTGTGAACTGTCATCGGTGTTCAGTCTTAACTTTCATGTGTAGAGATTGTGTAACTATCATCGGTGTTCAGTCTTAACTCCCAATGTGTAGAGATTGTGTGAACTATCATCGGTGTTCAGTCTTAACTCTCAATGTGTTAGAGATTGTGTTAACTATCATCGGTGTTCAGTCTTAACTCTCAATGTGTAGAGATTGTGTTAACTGTCATCGGTGTTACAGTTTAACTCTCAAGTGTGTATAGAGATTGTGTTAACTTTCATCGGTGTTCAGTCTTAACTTTCAGTGTGTAGAGATTGTGTGTAACTATTATCGGTGTTCAGTCTTAACTCACAATGTGTAGAGATTGTGTTAACTATCATCGGTGTTCAGTCTTAACTCTCAATGTGTAGAGATTGTGTAAACTTCATTATCGGTGTTCAGTCTTAACTCTCAATGTGTAAGGGAGATTGTGTTAACTATCATCGGTGTTCAGTCTTAATTCTCAATATGTAGAGATTGTGTTAACTATCATCGGTGTTCAGTCTTTAACTCTCAAGGTGTAGAGATTGTGTGAACTATTATCGATGTTCAGTCTTAACACACAATGTGTAGAGATGGTGTTAACTGTCATTGTTGTTCAGTCTTAAGATTGTGTTAACCCTTTCGCAAATCTCAATGTGTAGAGATTGTGTGAACTATCATCGGTGTTCAGTCTTAACTCTCAATGTGTAGAGATTGTGTTAACTATCATCGGTGTTCAATCTTAACTCTCATTGTTGTAGACATTGTGTGATGAATTATCATCGGTGTTCAGTCTTAACTCTCAGTGCGAAGAGATTGTGTTAACTCTCAATGTGTAGAAATTGATGTGAAACTATCATCGGGTTCAGTCTTACTCTCAGTGTGAAGAGATTGCTGTTAACGCTCAAATGTGTAGAGATTGTCAGTGATTATCATCGGTGTTCATGTGTAAAAAACTATCAATGTGTAGAGTTTGTGTTAACTGTTCAATCGGTGTTCAGTTTTTATAACTCTCAATGTGTTAGAGATTGTAGTTAACTATCATCGGTGTTCTGATTTTAACATCTCAATGTGTAGAGATTGCATGTAACTGTCATCGGTGTTCAGTCTTAACTCTCAATGTGTAGAGATTGGTGTTCAAACTGATGGTCAGTCTTTATCTCTCAAGAGATTGTGTGAATTATCATTGGTGTATCTGTCTTAACTCTCTGTGTGTAGAGATTGTGTTAACTAGTCATCGGTGTTCAGTCTTAAACTCTCAATGTGTAGAGATTAGTGTGAACTATCAATGGTGTGTTCAGTTCTTAACTCTCAATGTGTAGAGATTGTGTGAATCTATAATCGGTGTCAGTCTTAACTCTCAGAAGTGTGTGTAGAGATTATGTGTTATCAATCATCGGTGTTCAGTCTTAACTCTCAATGTGTAGAGATTGTGTTAACTATCATCGGTGTTCAGTCTTAACTCCCAATGTGTAGAGATTGTGTTAACTATCATCGGTGTTCAGTCTTAACTCTCAATGTGTAGAGATTGTGTTAACTATCATCGGTGTTCAGTCTTAACTCTCAATGTGTAGAGATTGTGTTAACTATCATCGGTGTTCAGTCTTAACTCTCAATGTGTAGAGATTGTGTTAACTATCATCGGTGTTCAGTCTTAACTCTCAATGTGTAGAGATTGTGTTAACTATCATCGGTGTTCAGTCTTAACTCTCAATGTGTAGAGATTGTGTTAACTGTCATCGGTGTTCAGTCTTAACTCTCAATGTGTAGAGATTGTGTTTAGTAGAAAATTCTCGGTTGTTCAGTCTTAACTCTCAATGTGTAGATATTGTGTTAACTGTCATCGGTGTTCAGTCTTAACTCTCAATGTGTAGAGATTGTGTTAACTATCATCGGTGTTCAGTCTTAACTCACAATGTGTAGAGATTGTGTTAACTATTATCGGTGTTCAGTCTTAACTCTCAATGTGTAGAGATTGTGTTAACTGTTATCGGTGTTCAGTCTTAACTCTCAATGTGTAGAGATTGTGTTAACTATCATCGGTGTTCAGTCTTAACTCTCAATGTGTAGAGATTGTGTGAATTATCATCGGTGTTCAGTCTTAACTCTCAATGTGTAGAGATTGTGTTTACTGTCATCGGTGTTCAGTCTTAACTCTCAATATGTAGATATTGTGTTAATATCATCGGTGTTCAATCTTAACTCCAATGTAAAGATATTGTGTTAACTATCATCGGTGTTCAGTCTTAACTCTCAATGTGTAGAGATTGTGTTAACTATCATTGGTGTTCAGTCTTAACTCTCAATGTGTAGAGATTGTGTTAACTATCATCGGTGTTCAGTCTTAACTCTCAATGTGTAGAGATTGTGTTAACTATCATCGGTGTTCAGTCTTAACTCCCAATGTGTAGAGATTGTGTGAATTATCATCGGTGTTCAGTCTTAACTCTCAGTGTGAAGAGATTGTGTTAACTCCCAATGTGTAGAGATTGTGTGAACTATCATCGGTGTTCAGTCTTAACTCTCAATGTGTAGAGATTGTGTTAACTATCATCGGTGTTCAGTCTTAACTCTCAATGTGTAGAGATTGTGTTAACTATCATCGGTGTTCAGTCTTAACTCTCAATGTGTAGAGATTGTGTTAACTATCATCGGTGTTCAGTCTTAACTCTCAATGTGTAGAGATTGTGTTAACTGTCATTGGTGTTCAGTTCTTAACTCTCAATGTGTAGTAGATTGTGTTAGAACTATCATCGGTGTTCAGTCTTAAACTCTCAAATGTGTAGAGATTGTGTTAACTATCATCGGTGTTCAGTCTTAACTCTCTCAATGTGTAGAGATTTGTGTTAACTATTTTTCGGTGTTCAGTCTTAACTCTCAATGTGTGTAGAGATTGTGTTGAATTATCATCGTGTTAACTCATGATGTGTCTTAACTTCTCAATGTGTAGAGATTGTGTTAACTATTATCGAATGTTCAGTCTTTAACTCTCAATGTGTAGAGATTGTGTGTTTAACTATCATCAGGTGTTCAGTCTTAACTCTCAATGTGTAGAGATTATGTTAACTATTATCGGTGTTCAGTCTTAACTCTCAATGTGTAGAGATTATGTTAACTATCATCGGTGTTCAGTCTTAACTCTCAATGTGTAGAGATTGTGTTAACTAGCATCGGTGTTCAGTCTTAACTCTCAATGTGTAGGGATTGTGTTAACTGTCATCGGTGTTCAGTCTTAACTCTCAATGTGTAGAGATTATGTGTAACTAACTCATCGGTGTTTCATCCAGTGTGTATCAGTCTTAACTCTCAATGTGTAGAGATTGTGTTAACTATCATCGGTGTTCAGTCTTAACTCTCAATGTGTAGAGATTGTGTTAACTATCATCGGTGTTCAGTCTTAACTCTCAATGTGTAGAGATTGTGTTAACTATCATCGGTGTTCAGTCTTAACTCTCAATGTGTAGAGATTGTGTTAACTATCATCGGTGTTCAGTCTTAACTCTCAATGTGTAGAGATTGTGTGAACTATCATCGGTGTTCAGTCTTAACTCTCAATGTGTAGAGATTGTGTTAACTATCATCGGTGTTCAGTCTTAACTCTCAATGTGTAGAGATTGTGTTAACTATCATTGGTGTTCAGTCTTAACTCTCAATGTGTAGAGATTGTGTTAACTATCATCGGTGTTCAGTCTTAACTCTCAATGTGTAGAGATTGTGTTAACTGTCATTGGTGTTCAGTCTTAACTCTCAATGTGTAGAGATTGTGTTAACTATCATCGGTGTTTCAGTCTTAACTCTCAATGTGTAGAGATTGTGTTAACTATCATCGGTGTTCAGTCTTAACTCTCAATGTTAGGATGTTCAGTCTTAACTTTACTCTCAATGTGTAGAGATTGTGTTTAACTGTCATCGGTGTTCAGTCTTAACTCTCAATGTGTAGAGATTGTGTTAACTGTCATCGGTGTTCAGTCTTAACTCTCAATGTGTAGAGATTGTGTTAACTATCATCGGTGTTCAGTCTTAACTCTCAATGTGTAGAGATTGTGTTAACTATCATCGGTTTTCAGTCTTAACTCTCAATGTGTAGAGATGGTGTTAACTGTTATCGGTGTTCAGTCTTAACTCTCAATGTGTAGAGATTGTGTTAACTATCATCGGTGTTCAATCTTAACTCCCAATGTGTAGAGATTGTGTGAATTATCATCGGTTTTCAGTCTTAACTCTCAATGTGTAGAGATGGTGTTAAGTGTTATCGGTGTTCAGTCTTAACTCTCAATGTGTAGAGATTATGTTAACTATTATCGGTGTTCAGTCTTAACTCACAATGTGTAGAGATGGTGTTAACTGTTATCGGTGTTCAGTCTTAACTCAAAATGTGTAGAGATTATGTTAACTATTATCGGTGTTCAGTCTTAACTCACAATGTGTAGAGATGGTGTTAACTGTTATCGGTGTTCAGTCTTAACTCTCAATGTGTAGAGATTATGTTAACTATCATCGGTGTTCAGTCTTAACTCTCAATGTGTAGAGATTGTGTTAACTATCATCGGTGTTCAGTCTTAACTCTCAATGTGTAGAGATTGTGTTAACTATCATCGGTTTTCAGTCTTAACTCTCAATGTGTAGAGATGGTGTGAACTGTTATCGGTGTTCAGTCTTAACTCTCAATGTGTAGAGATTGTGTTAACTATCATCGGTGTTCAATTTTTAACTCCCATGTGTAGAGATTGTGTGAACTTATCATCGGATTGTGTTAACTCTCAGTGTGTAGATTTGTGTTAATCCAATGTGTAGAGATTGTGTGAACTATCATCTGTTTCAGTCTTAACTCTCAATGTGTAGAGATTGTGTTAACTATTATCGGTGTTCAGTCTTAACTCTCAATGTGTAGAGATTGTGTGTTAACTAATCATCGGTGTTCAGTCTTAACATTAACTCACAATGTGTAGAGATTGTGTTAACTGTTATCGGTGTTATCAGTCTTAACTCTCAATGTGTAGAGATTGTGTTAACTATTATCGGTGTTCAGTCTTAACTCTCAATGTGTAGAGATTATGTTAACTATAATCGGTGTTCAGTCTTAACTCACAATGTGTAGAGATTGTGTTAACTATCATCGGTTTTCAGTCTTAACTCTCAATGTGTAGAGATTGTGTTAAATCATCGTCGTGTTCAGTCTTAACTTCACAATGTGTAGAGATTTGTGATAACTACTGCAAAAAGGTGTTCAGTCTTAACTCACAATGGTAGAGATTGTGTGCTAACTGTTATCGGTGTTCAGTCTTAACTCTCAATGTGTAGAGATTGTTAATTAACTTATCGGTGTTCAGTCTTAACTCTCAATGTGTAGAGATTGTGTGAACTATCATCGGTGTTCAGTCTTAATTCTCAATGTGTAGAGATTATGTTAACTATTATCGGTGTTCAGTCTTAACTCTCAATGTGTAGAGATTGTGTGAACTATCATCGGTGTTCAGTCTTAACTCTCAATGTGTAGAGATTGTGTTAACTATCATCGGTGTTCAGTCTTAACTCTCAATGTGTAGAGATTGTGTTAACTATTATCGGTGTTCAGTCTTAACTCTCAATGTGTAGAGATTGTGTTAACTGTTATCGGTGTTCAGTCTTAACTCTCAATGTGTAGAGATTGTGTTAACTATCATCGGTGTTCAGTCTTAACTCTCAATGTGTAGAGATTGTGTTAACTATCATCGGTGTTCAGTCTTAACTCTCAATGTGTAGAGATTGTGTTAACTGTTATCGGTGTTCAGTCTTAACTCTCAATGTGTAGAGATTGTGTTAACTATCATCGGTGTTCAGTCTTAACTCTCAATGTGTAGAGATTGTGTTAACTAGCATCGGTGTTCAGTCTTAACTCTCAATGTGTAGAGATTGTGTTAACTGTCATCGGTGTTCAGTCTTAAATCTCAATGTGTAGAGATGGTGTTAACTATTATCGGTGTTCAGTCTTAACTCTCAATGTGTAGAGATTGTGTTAACTATCATCGGTGTTCAGTCTTAACTCTCAATGTGTAGAGATTATGTTAACTATTATCGGTGTTCAGTCTTAACTCACAATGTGTAGAGATGGTGTTAACTGTTATCGGTGTTCAGTCTTAACTCTCAATGTGTAGAGATTATGTTAACTATCATCGGTGTTCAGTCTTAACTCACAATGTGTAGAGATTGTGTTAACTATTATCGGTGTTCAGTCTTAACTCTCAATGTGTAGAGATTGTGTTAACTATCATCGGTGTTCAGTCTTAACTCTCAATGTGTAGAGATTGTGTGAACTATCATCGGTGTTCAGTCTTAACTCTCAGGTGTGTAGAGATGATGTTAAACTATCATCGGTGTTCAGTCTTAACTCTCAATGTGTAGAGATTGTGTTAACTATCATCGGTGTTCAGTCTTAACTCTCAATGTGTAGAGATTGTGTTAACTATCATCGGTGTTCAGTCTTAACTCTCAATGTGTAGAGATTGTGTGAATTATCATCGGTGTTCAGTCTTAACTCTCAGTGTGTAGAGATTGTGTGAATTATCATCGGTGTTCAGTCTTAACTCTCAATGTGTAGAGATTGTGTTAACTATCATCGGTGTTCAGTCTTAACTCTCAATGTGTAGAGATTGTGTGAACTATCATCGGTGTTCAGTCTTAACTCTCAATGTGTAGAGATTGTGTTAACTATCATCGGTGTTCAGTCTTAACTCTCAATGTGTAGAGATTGTGTTAACTATTATCGGTGTTCAGTCTTAACTCTCAATGTGTAGAGATTGTGTGAACTATCATCGGTGTTCAGTCTTAACTCTCAATGTGTAGAGATTGTGTTAACTATTATCGGTGTTCAGTTTTAACTCTCAATGTGTAGAGATTGTGTTTAACTATCATCGGTGTTCAGTCTTAACTCTCAATGTGTAGAGATTGTGTTAACTATCATCGGTGTTCAGTCTTAACAGTCTTAAACTCTCAATGTGTAGAGATTGTGTTAACTATCATCGGTGTTCAGTCTTAACTCTCAATGTGTAGAGATTGTGTTAACTATCATCGGTGTTCAGTCTTAACTCTCAATGTGTAGAGATTGTGTTAACTGTCATCGGTGTTCAGTCTTAACTCTCAATGTGTAGAGATTGTGTTAACTATCATCGGTGTTCAGTCTTAACTCCCAAGGTGTAGAGATTGAAGTGTGAACTATCAATCGGTGGTTCAGTCTTTAACTCTCAGTGTGAAGAGATTGTGTTAAAATACTATCAATATCATCGGTGTTCAATCTTAACTCTCAATGTGTAGAGATTGTGTGAACTATCATCGGTGTTCAGTCTTAACTCTCAATGTGTAGAGATTGTGTTAACTATCATCGGTGTTCAGTCTTAACTCTCAATGTGTAGAGATGGTGTTAACTGTTATCGGTGTTCAGTCTTAACTCTCAATGTGTAGAGATTGTGTTAACTATTATCGGTGTTCAGTCTTAACTCACAATGTGTAGAGATTGTGTTAACTATTATCGGTGTTCAGTCTTAACTCTCAATGTGTAGAGATTGTGTTAACTATCATCGGTGTTCAGTCTTAACTCTCAATGTGTAGAGATTGTGTTAACTCCCAATGTGTAGAGATTGTGTGAACTATCATCGGTGTTCAGTCTTAACTCTCAATGTGTAGAGATTGTGTTAACTGTCATCGGTGTTCAGTCTTAACTCTCAATGTGTAGAGATTGTGTTAACTATCATCGGTGTTCAGTCTTAACTCTCAATGTGTAGAGATTGTGTTAACTATCATCGGTGTTCAGTCTTAACTCTCAATGTGTAGAGATTGTGTTAACTGTCATTGGTGTTCAGTCTTAACTCTCAATGTGTAGATATTGTGTTAACTGTCATCGGTGTTCAGTCTTAACTCACAATGTGTAGAGATTGTGTTAACTATCTGTCATTGGTGTTCAGTCTTAACTCTCAATGTGTAGATATTGTGTTAACTGTCATTGTGTTCAGTCTTAACTCTCAATGTGTAGAGATTGTGTTAATTATCATCGGTGTTCAGTCTTAACTCTCAATGTGTAGAGATTGTGTTAACTATTATCGGTGTTCAGTCTTAACTCTCAATGTGTAGAGATTGTGTTAACTATCATCGGTGTTCAGTCTTAACTCTCAATGTGTAGAGATTGTGTTAACTGTATCATCGGTGTTCAGTCTTAAACTCTCAATGTGTAGAGATTGTGTGAATTATCATCGGTGTTCAGTCTTAACTCTCAATGTGTAGAGATGAGTGAATTATCATCGGTTTTCAGTTCTGTTAACTCTCAATGTGTAGAGATTGTGTTAAACTGTATCATCGGTGTTCAGTCTTAACTCTCAATGTGTAGAGATTGTGTGAACTATCATCGGTGTTCAGTCTTAACTCTCAATGTGTAGAGATTGTGTGTGAACTATTATCGGTGTTCAGTCTTAACTCTCAATGTGTAGAGATTGTGTTAACTATTATCGGTGTTCAGTCTTAACTCTCAATGTGTAGAGATTGTGTTTAACTGTTATCGGTGTTCAGTCTTAACTCTCAATGTGTAGAGATGTGTTAACTATTATCGATGTTCAGTCTTAACTCACAATGTGTAGAGATTATGTTAACTATTATCGGTGTTCAGTCTTAACTCACAATGTGTAGAGATTAGTGTTAACTATCGTTATCGGTGTTCAGTCTTAACTCTCAATGTGTAGAGATTATGTTAACTATTATCGGTGTTCAGTCTTAACTCACAATGTGTAGAGATGGTGTTAACTGTTATCGGTGTTCAGTCTTAACTCTCAATGTGTAGAGATTATGTTAACTATCGTCGGTGTTCAGTCTTAAACTCACAATGTGTAGAGATTGTGTTAACTAGCATCGGTATTCAGTCTTAACTCACAATGTGTAGAGATTGTGTTAACTAGTCATCGGTGTTCAGTCTTAACTTCAATGTGTAGAGATTGTGTTCATCATCGGTGTTCAGTCTTAACTCTCAATGTGTAGAGATTGTATTAACTATCATCGGTGTTCAGTCTTAAATCACAATGTGTAGAGATTGTGTTAACTAGCATCGGTGTTCAGTCTTAACTTTCAATGTGTAGAGATTGTGTTAACTAGCATCGGTGTTCAGTCTTAACTCTCAATGTGTAGGGATTGTGTGAACTATCATCGGTGTTCAGTCTTAACTCTCAATGTGTAGAGATTGTGTTAACTGTCATCGGTGTTCAGTCTTAACTCTCAATGTGTAGAGATTGTGTGAATTAACATTGGTGTTCAGTCTTAACTCTCAGTGTGAGAGATTGTGTTAACTATTATCGGTGTTCAGTCTTAACTCTCAGTGTGTAGAGATTGTGTTAACTGTCATTGGTGTTCAGTCTTAACTCTCAATGTGTAGAGATTGTGTGAACTATCATTGGTGTTCAGTCTTAACTCTCAATGTGTAGAGATTGTGTTAACTATCATCGGTGTTCAGTCTTAAATCTCAATGTGTAGAGATTGTGTGAACTATCATCGGTGTTCAGTCTTAACTCTCAATGTGTAGAGATTGTGTTAACTGTCATCGGTGTTCAGTTTTAACTCTCAATGGTTATAGATTGTGTTAACTATTATCGGTGTTCAGTCTTAACTCCCAATGTGTAGAGATTGTGTTAACTATCATCGATGTTCAGTCTTAACTCACAATGTGTAGAGATTGTGTGTTAACTATTATCGTGTTCAGTCTTAACTCTCAATGTGTAGAGATTGTGTTAACTATTATCGGTGTTCAGTCTTAACTCTCAATGTGTAGAGATTGTGTTAACTATCATCGTTGTTCAATCTTAACTCTCAATGTGTAGAGATTGTGTTAACTATTATCGATGTTCAGTCTTAACTCTCAATGTGTAGAGATTGTGTTAACTATCATCGGTGTTCAGTCTTAACTCTCAATACGTGTAGAGATTGTGTTAACTGTCATCGGTGTTCAGTCTTAACTCTCAGTGTGTAGAGATTGTGTGAACTATTATCGATGTTCAGTCTTAACTCTCAATGTGTAGAGATTGTGTGAATTATCATTGGTGTTCAGTCTTAACTCTCAGTGTGTAGAGATTGTGTTAACTAGCATCGGTGTTCAGTCTTAAATATCAATGTGTAGAGATTGTGTGAACTATCATGGTGTTCAGTCTTAACTCCCAATGTGTAGAGATTGTGTGAATTAGATCGGTGTTCAGTCTTAACTCTCAAGTGTGTAGAGATTGTGTTAACTCCCATGTGTAGAGATTTGTGATCATCGGTGTTCAGTCTTAACTCTCAATGTGTAGAGATTGTGTTAACTATCATCGGTGTTCAGTCTTAACTCTCAATGTGAGAGTTTGAGTGAATTACATTGTGTTAGTCTTAACTTTCATGTGAAGAGATTGTGTTAATTCCAAATTAGAGATTGTGTGAACTATCATCGGTGTTAGTCTTAACTCTCAATGTGTAGAGATTGTGTTAACTGTCATCGGTGTTCAGTTTTAACTCTCAATGTGTAGAGATTGTGTTAACTATTATCGGTGTTCAATCTTAACTCCCAATGTAAAGAGATTGTGTGAATTAACATGGTGTTCAGTCTTAACTCTCAGTGTGTAGAGATTGTGTTTAATGTCATTGGTGTTCAGTCTTAACTCTCAAAGTGTAGAGATTGTGTGAATTATCATTGGTGTTTAGTTTTAACTCTGAGTGGGTAGAGATTGTGTTAACTATCATCGGTGTTTAGTCTAACTCTCAGTGTGAAGAGATTGTGTTAACTCCCAATGTGTAGAGATTGTGTGAACTATCATCGGTGTTCAGTCTTAACTCTCAATGTGTAGAGATTGTGTTAACTGTCATCGGTGTTCAGTTTTAACTCTCAATGTGTAGAGATTGTGTTAACTGTCATCGGTGTTCAGTCTTAACTCTCAATGTGTAGAGATTGTGTTAACTGTCATCGGTGTTCAGTCTTAACTCTCAATGTGTAGAGATTGTGTTAACTATTATCGGTGTTCAGTCTTAACTCTCAATGTGTAGAGAGATTGTGTTAACTAACTCTCAATGTGTAGAGATTGTGTTAACTATCATCGGTGTTCAGTCTTAACTCTCAATGTGTAGAGATTATGTTAACTATCATCGTTGTTCAGTCTTAACTCTCAATGTGTAGAGATTGTGTAAACTATTATCGGTGTTCAGTCTTAACTCTCAATGTGTAGAGATTGTGTTAACTATCATCGGTATTCAGTCTTAACTCTCAATAGTAGAGATTGTGTGAACTATCATCGGTGTTCAGTCTTAAACTCTCAGTGTGTAGAGATGGTGTTAACTATTATCGATGTTCAGTCTTAACTCTCAATGTGTAGAGATTGTGTGAATTATCATTG
Organism: Argopecten irradians; assembly: GCF_041381155.1. Classification (NCBI taxonomy): domain Eukaryota; kingdom Metazoa; phylum Mollusca; class Bivalvia; order Pectinida; family Pectinidae; genus Argopecten; species Argopecten irradians. Next base: position 53,601,083 of record NC_091135.1, on the reverse strand, counting down.
GTGTTCAGTCTAAACTTTCAGTGTGCAGAGATTGTGTTAACTAGCATCGGTGTTCAGTCTTAAATATCAATGTGTAGGGATTTTGTGAACTATCAATGGTGTTCAGTCTTAACTCCCAATGTGTAGAGATTGTGTGAATTAGGATCGGTGTTCAGTCTTAACTCTTAGTGTGTAGAGATTGTGGTAACTCCCAATGTGTAGAGATTTTGTGAACTATCATCGGTGTTCAGTCTTAATTCTCAATATGTAGAGATTATGTTAACTATCATCGGTGTTCAGTTTTAACTCTCAAGGTGTAGAGATTGAGTGAATTATCATCGGTGTTCAGTCTTAACTCTCAGTGTGAGAAATTGTGTTAACTTCATTGGTGTTCAGTCTTAACTCTCAATGTGTAGAGATTGTGTGAACTATCATCGGTGTTCAGTCTTAACTCTCAATGTGTAGAGATTGTGTTAACTGTCATCGGTGTTCAGTTTTAACTCTCATTGTGTAGAGATTGTGTTAACTATCATCGGTGTTCAGTTTTAACTCTCAATGTGTAGAGATTGTGTTAACTGTCATCGGCGTTCAGTCTTAACTCTCAATGTGTAGATATTGTGTTAACTATCATTGGTGTTCAGTCTTAACTCTCAATGTGTAGAGATTGTGTTAATTGTCATTGGTGTTCAGTCTTAACTCTCAATGTGTAGAGATTGTGTTAACTGTCATTGGTGTTCAGTCTTAACTCTCAATGTGTAGAGATTGTGTTAACTGTCATTGGTGTTCAGTCTTAACTCTCAATGTGTAGAGATTGTGTTAACTGTCATTGGTGTTCAGTCTTAACTCTCAATGTGTAGAGATTGTGTTAACTATCATTGGTGTTCAGTCTTAACTCTCAATGTGTAGATATTGTGTTAACTGTCATTGGTGTTCAGTCTTAACTCTCAATGTGTAGAGATTGTGTTAACTATCATTGGTGTTCAGTCTTAACTCTCAATGTGTAGAGATTGTGTTAACTGTCATTGGTGTTCAGTCTTAACTCTCAATGTGTAGAGATTGTGTTAACTATCATCGGTGTTCAGTCTTAACTCTCAATGTGTAGAGATTGTGTTAACTCTCTCAATGTGTAATTGTGTTAACTGTCATTGGTGTTCAGTCTTAACTCTCAATGTGTAGAGATTGTGTTAACTGTCATCGGTGTTCAGTCTTAACTCTCAATGTGTAGAGATTGTGTTAACTATCATCGGTGTTCAGTCTTAACTCTCAATGTGTAGAGATTGTGTTAACTGTCATTGGTGTTCAGTCTTAACTCTCAATGTGTAGAGATTGTGTTAACTGTCATCGGTGTTCAGTCTTAACTCTCAATGTGTAGAGATTGTGTTAACTGTCATCGGTGTTCAGTCTTAACTCTCAATGTGTAGAGATTGTGTTAACTGTCATTGGTGTTCAGTCTTAACTCTCAATGTATAGAGATTATGTTAACTGTCATTGGTGTTCAGTCTTAACTCTCAATGTGTAGAGATTGTGTTAACTGTCATTGGTGTTCAGTCTTAACTCTCAATGTGTAGAGATTGTGTTAACTATCATCGGTGTTCAGTCTTAACTCTCAATGTGTAGAGATTGTGTGAACTTATCTCATAAGTAGAGATTGGTGTTCAGTCTTAACTCTCAATGTGTAGAGATTGTGTTAACTGTCATCGGTGTTCAATCTTAACTCCCAATGTAAAGAGATTGTGTGAATTAACATTGGTGTTCAGTCTTAACTCTCAATGTGTAGAGATTGCGTTAACTGTCATCGGTATTCAGTCTTAACTCTCAATGTGTAGAGATTGCGTTAACTGTCATCGGTATTCAGTCTTAACTATCAATGTGTAGATATTGTGTTTTCCGTTTGTGTTTTGATAGGCATTCACATGTTCTCGAAAGACAATCCTCACACATAGCTTCCGCTACAATCCCCTAATTATTTCGGCATCACAAAAAGTTCATACAAAATGCGCATCAATTTCTATCATTAGCAGGTCTTGTTCCAAATCTGCTAACCTTATCACTTCCTTTCAGAAAATTCACGCCATGATACTTCATATCCTGTACTAATCGTCATTCGCATCAATTTTAATCAAGTACCGAAGGGCGTTTATCATTTCACGGGCTTCACATTAAAACATTACAGCTGGAAACAATCAGGCTATGGGGATTATCAAACTGTTTCACATCTTCATCAACCTTTTGATCAGGTAGTTGAATTTGATGGTGCTTTATTTGCGTTACTTAATAGTATTATTGTTTTAGTGTTTTTCTTAAATTAAGAATGCTGTGTAGAACGCACATAACCATTTGAGTAATTGAGCTTAAATATTTTTGGATATATCATAAACTATTCTAGCATTTATATCACTACATTTTTAATTTCATCGGGACATGAAAAAATTAGTTTGGAAAATATGTGAATTCGCGTAGCGGATTATCACAAAAGTTTGCAAATAAATTGATTTCATAACCCGATGAAATTAAAAAAAAATAACATGAATCCTTATGATTAATTTTTCAAACTGTTTGATAAAATAAAATATTAAACGTACTATTCCACTTACTTTGTTTAATGGATCAATTTTTTCCAAAATAATAGGCATTGTCGATGTCTTTATTGCGACATGACGATAACGTCGGGTTTCGATCCAATTCGGATTTTTGTCATCAAGAATAAGATCGATGTTGGATTTTCTTTCAATTTGAAATCTGTTATTGAAGTGATTATTTTGTAGGGTCTCTATATCTAAATATTAGGAATCAGTTCCCTACAATCAAAAGAGAAATGTTCTTGATAAACGTTCATTGTAAATTCTGTAATAGTGAATGGTGTATTATTACCAAGGCAACACACAATGACATTTTACAGTTTTGTCTTCAAACGAAATAATTGCTTTATCACTAAGGTAGACAGCGGACAGACAGACAGACAGACAGATATTCTTTATTTGCTCTAAGAGATTACGTTGTCTTGTCGTTTTCAACATTTTCACAGCTGAAAATTTCAGAGAACTGTTTACCTGTCCTATGATCTATGCATGAGGGAAACCGATCTTACCAGATGTCTTGTTTAATTTTTGGACAATGTGAAGCCACGATAGGGCACTAACTAGAGTGACAGATCCATCAATATCTACAAGCCTGTACTCTAACGGACACAGGCCGAACACAGGCCGGACACAACCTAGGTCAAAATCATCGCTGAAATATGTTACTGAACACAGCTCAACGCGAGGAAATTATTCATTGTAGGGATCCACATTGTAATCTGCTGTGTTAGATGGCGGGGAGTTCACAAGGTTGTGTACTATAGAAATAGTGGCCGAACCGGCCAGCACCTTGTCATATAGATGACACTTGTTTGTGACCGAGCATGATTGCCTGCTTATAATTGTGTAGCGACATTCAAATGGTTGACAGCATGTGTGTTCGATATTAACGCTTCCTATATATGTCTGCCTATTCAAAGCGACATCGCCTGACTTGAGGTAAAACATATCTTAACAGGCAAGACGCGGGATTTGATTATCTGAAGATATCTCTTAATTCACACAGTGCATCATATCATAAGTTTAAGAAAAAATAGATAATGCTGGCGTTAACTTGCATGGATAATAAGAACTGGAATACTGGCATCAATTGATAAAAGTATTTTGTAGGTATACGAATTAAAACAAAACGGTTTACAGCGGAGAAGATTAATAAACGCAATTGCGTCAGATAATTGGTTTGAATTGGACTGATGAGTTGAAAGTTTTGTTAATCTGTGAAATTATCTGGTTTTCATTTTTTGTAAGGTAAAGTTTCAAGTTCATTAAATTCAGATCAGTCAAAAACAAAATGTTCAGATGCTTCCCAAAGAATGAGAAATGCATGTAAAATTTCTACGAGAAGCAATTTAGATCGTTTTTGCTTTTAGAGTAAAGGAATGGACTATTTGACCAGATTTCCATCATCGACTAATCGTCATTCAGTAAGCTTTAAATGTTTCTCTTAAAACGTTCGTAATAGCATTAATTTACCTCTGCACTCTAGACACCATTGTATCTCCACGGACGTCGCCATGTTTTAGACAGTGGCGTGTTTGTCCATCACCTCAAGATACTTTAGGGCCTTTTGACGTTACATTACCTCTGTGAGTTGATGGTCAACATCATATGGGGATGGCAGACACATCAATCCTTATAATTCATTTTACTAAAGATAATCTCTTCAACATTTAAAATTCATTTTGGGACTCTTTTGTCTATGAAATTATTACGCCGTCATCTCAGCCAATCAGAAGCGACGTTACAAACGGCGACGCAATTTTTTCCTTTATGGGCTGATAAAGTAAATTTTTAAGCCAATGAAAATGCTCGTAACAAGCAAAATTGAATTATTGATTCGTAGAAATAATCCTTTGGAAAAGAAATAGAATTATACGTGTAAACGTACTTTATTTATCAAGTAATCTGGAAAATTGATTATAAGCATTCAACATTAATTAAGATAAATTGTGAAATAATACAAAAAATATACGTAAAAATATAGATAGATAGATTGATAGGTTGATAGATTAGAGATACAAATATTATAGGAATGAAACGATTGCTGACGTTACCGGGACGAGACTAATGAGATTTACGTAATGACAGTTCTGCTTTGGATTTTATAAGTGTTCGAAAATTCTTGAAATAATCTGTTCAGTTTCCACGGGACTCCAGTGATCGGTCATTGCATATATACTGTCTTATTGTAATAACGGAACCCTTTCATAATGCTACCTAAACAAGATTTATCACCAAATCAACTCCGAAGTTATTTCTGATTAGGCAAGCTAATCGTCCCTTTTCATAAATGTGAAGCGCGTAGTGTTTGTGGGATGTCCCGCCGATGAGACTTGGATTCTTTGATCGTGGCGATACCAATGGAGCAAATAGTATTCTTTGTTTCTTGGCGAATACCAGTTATATTTCATCGAGTGAGGTGGATATTTTTCAATCGTGCTTCGCCTCCATCTCACTCGATGAAGTATTACTGGTTTTCATCAATTCTATTTATTACATTTGTTTTCTCGTTCCTTTTACGGAAGAACATCACTACTAGTTCCGTCAAAGGTTATTGTATTTTACAGAGTTTTTTCCCTTATTTGCTATTATAATGTCGTATTTTTGTGAACATAACATAACGGCATATTTCTGAACAAAAAAAAATGACGTCATTTTGTGCACAAACTAATGGCGTAACAGTCAAATTGATATTTTCACTATCAATGGAGTGAAGTATATCGCTTTTATATTCACCGTAAAACCTTATATTTCACTGCGGAAAAAGTAATAAAGCACTTTAACAACAGTATTGTTCATTCTCCGTCAGTGTTCCTATAAAATATCTCCAACATGTGTATAACGAATTGTGCATATATAACGAAGGGATTTTGTTGGTCCCCTGACATTTGCTATAACCGTCACATAAAAAATTAATAAAATATAAAAGTCTATTCGCTGTTTTGCCGTCTGGCGCAGTGATAGTCAACTACCGCGCGGTATTTAGGACGACGTCGGGAAACATAATACGACCCGCGTTATGAAAATAAACATCTATTTATTTTAATCAAATCGTTCAGAAGTAGATGATAAATGTAGTATTAACGGTAAGTTAATATTTTTTAAGACTCTACAAAAATATCGATCTTGTTTTACATTCCCGTTTTAAAAATTAAAAGTCGTGTCGGAAAGGTAGTGGGCCTTTAAAGTTACTTGACAATGTTAGTATTTGTACACTCGACATCGATGTAGATTGGTCGATACTGTTTTTCTAACTTGAAAACCGTGATGTTTGTAAAACTGTCACCGGGAGCTAGTCTTTTGTCAGGAAAAGACATAAAGGAGAGTTATGTATAGACGTCTACGTACGACTGTCTAGCAGTAATGTTCGGTATTGTGTCGGAAAATGACCCGAGCATCTCCCCTGTCTGAAGTCTGATAGAGTTTCTTTATCTACTATCATACCGTGGAATGGCAGGCCAAGCTTTACCTTTAGCTGTCCACGTAATGCAGGCACGACTCCTTTGTGGATGAAATAAATAATAGTCTTCCGTCATTAACTGGATCTAACCTATTGATTAAGTGGTAGACGACAGGACGATCTCTTCAGATATGCCAGTAAAAATGGCGATCGATTTGTTCAACATTTGATCAGCTGGTGGGGTACATAAATAGCACACATTTATCATTATGTATACTTGAGGTGGACTAGGTGTTACTGTATTCCTGCCATTGTGTGTAATAAATTGGAACTTGGATTCAGTCCTTCATTTCATGTCACATATCAGTTGCAAGCTTTTTTACATATAAATATACCAGATGTGGAGTCCCTCGTGACTTGTTAGTCGTTCTGTCAACAGCCACGGTTATGTTTCCGAACAACATCACCAAAGATGTCATTTTATTGTCATCCGGTGTCATAATATACCCTTTTCAAACGCTCAATAAATGTAGGATCTTAAATTTGTGTTCATTTCATATGATATTTTATGAAAAGAGTCCAAGAGGTTTTTATTTGTGCGAGCCTTGGCGAGCATATTAGGCGGATTATGTGATAAAATTACTTTTTATGTGTCATTTTTGTGCGTGTTTTTCGGTAAACTATCAATATAATTGATGTTGATGCATTCTGCAGCATGGTTGTTATGAGTAACGTTGTACGCCTGGTACAAATTAAAATGACATCATGATGTTTTTTAAAATCGGTAAAATCACGTAATGTGTGCTGATATTTGATGTGCAAGTTTCTACGTGTACTGCTTTACACCCAATTAATGCATCCAAACGTGTAACATTTCAATCAGTGTAAGAGCTCTTTACCCTCCCTTCGGTTCGTACCATTGTTTTTACACAAAATCCAACTACCACATCCTATACTTTAATATTTTGACGTATGAAACTGTTTGAAGGTCACAATTTAACTTGTCTTCTAATGGAAGCACTGGCAATTGATCAAGGAAGGTGATATCTGGTTAAATGTGATTTCTCGCTGCCTTATCATGAATTAACACGACATATAAGATATCGCCAGACGGAGGTACTAAAGTGGAACCTAACAAATCCAAGGGCTGTTGAATAATAGACATGTGACTATTTGGCCTGATATGTGATTACGGATGGATGTTGATTAATACATCACTCCAGCTAATACTTAAGAGAGCGTCAGAATACATGGTGTTCAGCCATCGTTAATTTTTACTCCCTGCTTTTATGCGAAGTCTTATTGATTATACCTCAGTTAAACAAAGGATTCATTGTACAATTCAAATTCTTTTGATAAAATTATAAGTGGTATTGAAATAAGGACTAGACTAACGCTTTTAAGGTTTATAAAAATATCATTACGTGTGATGAAAATAGCATATTTAAAAATAAGAAAAATATCACCGTGTGTTTTTGGGACTAAAATTGATAATTGAAGTGCAAATAATTAGGAAATAAAAGCACAACTTGTTACACAACTCAATATAAACAATAATTGGATTGGTTTAGAAGGTTTAACTTCCAATTAACAGTAATGGTCATTTAAGGACATGTGTTGAATGTGTTATGGTGTGGAAATGTACATTTTGGGAGGCTGTGGTATAGTCATGTTGTGTCTCCTAGTAATTGTGGGATTCGTGCGTCCTATCATATGCTTTATCACTGAAGCATGCCGCCAAAGACATTCAAACAAACATACTTCACCCGGTCAGATTAAACTGCTGACAACGGGTAATTCAGTAGTCGTACTCCCTTAATGCTGAGCGCTAAAGAGGATCAGAAACTCAATACTACTTTTATAGCATTTGGTGTGTGTCTTGACCATTCTACAGAGGCCAGAAGTGGGGATGTATCAAGGAAGACGTCCGGGAGTTGAAAGTCAGTTAGAAAACAAAATAAGTAATATCCTAGATTAAGTCACCTTTTACGGTCATGTAACAGGAACAGCATGCTCAATTATGAAGCCCTATTTGCAAGGCAGATATAAACAATATTCGTTGCCAGGCCTAGTAAATGAGTGTAAACTTTTATGATAAAACAACACCACAATACTTTGGGTTTTTTTTGGTTGTGTAATTGTACAACCTGATTCGGTTTGCAATCAGCAGCGGGAAGAGTGAGCACACCTACAGTACCAGTGAAATATCAAAAGACTCTTTCATATGTAGATATGAAGGATAGAGAAATTATACCCGAGGGTCACAAAATGCTGCAAAACCCGCGGCTTGCAGAGGGTTTTATAACAATTTGTGATCCTCAGGGTAGAATATCACTATCATTCATATCATCGTATGAAAGAGTTTTTTCTCTGATACCTCGACGTTTAATTGCAAATTTACTACTACAATTTTCCGCCATTTTGAATTAAATTGGAAAAAACTGCGACTGCAAGTCGATTCTCCACACATGAAATTATGCGTTATACAATGTATTTACTTTTAAAATAAATCCAGCTTACTTTCTGAAGAATACATTGCACCTAGAAAATAGCAATTTTGTTGACGCTTTGACATCACGAGGCTTTATTGCATGGATAGCCATGTAAAACAGCTTCTGGCGACATGAGTACATTGTCCTGGAACAGCCACTATTACAGGTGTAGGTATGAGAGAAAACAGGATTTAGTATGCTGTTCTGTGCTCTATGTAATATATCGCATCAGTGTTACGTTGTAAAGTAACGGAAAGTTTACTGGAGTGGCTGTAAAAAATTATCTCGGTTGATAGTAAACGGAATAGCATTAAAAATCAATGCTCCTGAAATCACAGACAGGTTTCTTTATTAAATGACTCGTCTTGACACCTCGTACAATCCTCTTATCGGTATGCAATGATCTTCGTTAAGTGGATGTTCTTATTTAACTGCGATGTGTGCTTGTCTCTGATTACACTTTAACGTTATCTAACTTCAATAAACTATTTGAAAATGTTTGCTTGGTTGGTTGGTTGATGGATTAGATTTATGTCCTTTTAGGAGCTATGCCCAATTAAGGTCAAATCCGTGATTTAAGACACTACGATAAGTTCATGTTGTGATCTTTTGCCCCTTTTACAATGCTTTCTCACTGAATCATGCTGCCAAATACACAGTATAGAACAAACACACCTCGGAAATATTTGGCTTTTAAAAGTGATACTCAAAACGTTAAACCATGATTTTAACAGGTATATATTAGATAACAATATCCATATCTTTGAAATAAACCGTTACGCTTAGCTTTGAAAAGATAGACAACAGACCAAATGCAACAAATCTATAAAGTTTGCATTTTCTGATGACAACATATGAATACTTATGTCTCCATAATAATTTAGAACACATTGTGTATAATTGATGTCCTATCCGTGTATTTGATATTGATTACCATTGTGATCTGTACCCAGATCTGTGTTATTAATTGTTGGTGAGAGATTCCACCACCTCGATAGTCTGTCAGCTCCTACAGACACCAATACCAGGTAATGATGTGCGTCTCCCGACCAAATAGAATTACTGCCGAAATCGGAATTAGGTCTTACAACCGAGTACCACATTTTTACAACGACCATAAGAACATCACGTGTTTATCACTTACCCAACACGTGATCGAAAAATACCTTGGTTTCTCGAATAGCCAAAAATGACTTAGTCGATGTTTTACGCATACGTGTCCGTCATAGTATTTTTGAAAAGATATAGAAAGCTCCATGATACTCGTACTTTTCGAGCGGGTGTATACAATCTAACATGGTACATATATATAGTCTAAGCATGCCGGACAGGGTCATTTGTTAAGGATCTCAAGTTATGGCAGCCGTCCATTTCATACGGCTCATAATGTATTATACACATGCAAACCGCAAATCTGCAAATACGAACTTAATTGAACGATCGTCCATTACATCAAACGATACCTCGCCAAAGTACCTTGCAGAGGAAGGGAGCTTGACCAATCTTAGAAAATAGTCATATAGTAAATTTTCCAAATAAGCTTTAAACAAACTATGTAGACCGGGCCTGGAGGACGCCGGCACTAAAACCTTACCCAACCTCAGGTCTCTTGTGCCGGAACTGATTACCGGAACACACGTCGGGCCCTTATAAATCCTATTAAGGACGTATAAATCTTAATCAGGGCCATAGGATAGGTAATTTATACTCGTCTCCATTACCTTTGGGATATGTTCTGACTTTGAAGCAGCTGGCGTCTTGAGACGCAATTTGGGGAGCGAACTTTCAGCTTTACAAATAGATAAATAAAGCTTGTAAGCATAGCTTTCGAATACAAATTCAACAGTGTTTTTTTTAGTATTAGGTCGAAATTGACCAGATCAAAATCAGCACACCAGAAAATTATTCATAATGACTGCGACTATATTACGTAATGAAAAGAATAATTAGCATATGCTAATATGATGGAGCTTCTATGGACTTTGCATTCGTTCGCATTATATTTATATTTGTGTGACACAAGCTATGTGTACATATCGTACTTTGACTTTTGGAGTGTGTTCAAACATTGAATACCTATAAAAGTAAAAACCATGATGGCCAATGACAGAACAGTGTTATTAACATGTATACATATTTAAATATAATGAATACTTCTTTAATTTTACTATCCGTACCAAAAGATATATATATGATTCCATTGATACAACTAACTCTAAATCTCACAAAACTAGTCCGGATTGAAGCTTGTAGCAAGCTTTTGTCAATATATATTAGAAACTATTCTCCAATTAGTGACCCGCCTATCATAGCGTCGTGCCCCTAATTGACCACAATCTCTAACTATAGGGAGCATGTAAGTGGATCTTTCAACGGTCACGTGTCTCATAAGTCATAGTTTCCGTCTAAAGTTTATTTCATTTGATAATACCTCTTTTCATATTCCTTATGTCTCTCATTAATATTAGTACATCACGTGACAAAATATTTTATTCTGATTGACTACACACATGGCTACTATTTGCAATACTGCCCGGGCAAGCGGGTACTATTGAAGTGGCGCGAAATTGAACGTGAATGTATTGTGACGTCACCATTACATGACGTCATTATAACGTTGCGCTTCGACCAAGACGTGAAGATGGCGGACAGGCTGTTGTGTGCGGGGATGGGAGCAAATGTTACTGTTCTACAGAGGACAGTTCACTCATGTTCTATATTGATATACACACACACGTACTTTTAATCGTCATGAAGCTGAATCTCGTTTTATAGAAACACAGATTTCCGCGACAATTCATATGTTGTACATTTAACGTAATGATATGGTTTGGAAATGAAGATAGTGGTGCGAGGTGCCACTAAACGTGCTTCTGTTACGATGACATAAAATCAAGTCCCATCTGAGGGTGATGTACTAAACCCATTATGGCCTGTTTGAGAGGGCACTATTGCTTCATAGTATTGTCTCGTGATGAGATAGTGCCCTCGCCTTCGGCTCGGGCACTATTCCATCCCTCGACCAATACTAAGACGGCAATAGTGCCCTCTAAAATAGGCCATAATAGATAAATATATTTCTGTCCATGTGTCTTTCCCTAATCGCGTGTCTATCCTTAGATCTCGTTGTCCAGTCAAGGTTGGACATTGTAGATTATTTCATATCGTAAACTGTTGGGTAAAAAAATCGTATAGCCAGGTTCTCGGTTCTAAAACTTGGTGTGTTGGATGTTTTTGTCTGGGAGTTTGTTCTCCTGTCTCGTGTACAGATAGAATATGCACTTCACTGTTTTAATTCTAGAACCCTTAAGTTAAAAACTATAATTTTTCTCGGACCCCTCAGACCAAACACTGTGTTTAACTTGTCTTGGACATCGGTTCTCGGTAATATTCAGCAGACTTGATAAAGCAACAGAGGGTCCCACTAAAACATGCTGGATCATTTTAAAGAATCTAGATGTTAGGGTCTGTCTATATTATTAATGAACATTATGTACGCGTGTCATTATTCAGTAATTGTATTTTCAGTTTAATGTTATTATTTCTTGATTTGTGGAAACGGCGGTCACTAGTTTCTGTGTTTCTGTTTTTAACGGATCTTTAATGTCGGTATGGATATCGACGGGCGGGGGGAAGGGGAATAACCCAGTCTGGGGGGATAGCCTATAGCTATATGTACGATGAAGTATTTTATATTCTTTAATTCAGAAGATCTTCTTTGTATTTTTT